>NW_006285613.1:547868-560027 GCF_000327345.1 Myotis davidii
AGCCCCAGGCCACTGGCCAGCAGTGCTGTGGTGGGTGTGCGTGACAGGCCAGTGATCGCCCTGTAGAGGGAGGCTCAGGCCAGCCAAGTGATCGTACCCCACGCCTGTTGCCTGCAGAGGGAGGTGACTGGTGGCAGGGGAGGGGGAGGCAGTGCCGCATAGATGGCAAGCAGTGGCAGCAGTGGGGACTGGGCCAGCTGCTGGCAGCTGGGGGAAAGAGAGCCCCGATAGGCCCTGACAGCTGGCCAGGCCTAGGGACCCCACCCGAGGGGTCCCGGATTGCGAGAGGGTGCAGACTGGGCTGGGGGACACCCCACTCCGGTACACGAATTTTGTGCACTGCGCCTCTAGTGAGGTAAATGTTTTTATCCTGCCTCATAGAGTAGAAAACAGAGGTATAGAAAAACTAAGTAACATGTCAAGTTCATATATCAAAGAGGGTGGTCTGTCTTTTGTAAAAGATTTTTTTCTGTTCCTTATATAAAAAATGATCATCTAAAGTTAAAAAGTTTGAAAGAATAAGATTACAATCTAAAATAATTAATTAATATAGGACTGCTTTTTTTAGTTACTGCAAAAGGAGAGGATAAAATATGCATCAATGTAGAGGTAAAAAATTTATAAACTCAACAGACTCAAATTAGCTCACACAGAGGAGAGAAAAGAACATAATTATGAGTGACATAAGCATATTTTTTGAGGTTCCTAAAAACAATTTTACATGTCAAAAAGCATTTAACAGGTATTGGAAACATCAAAAAATAAATGAAACAGATAATAGTGTTAAAAATACCTGCCATAAATCTGTTATCAGATAAATTGTGTTCCTCCAACTTCATATGTTAAAGTCCCAACCCCAGTACCTCAGAATGGAATAAAGACCTTAAAGAGGTGATTGCTATGGTAAAATGAGGCCATTGGTAAGGAGCTCTAATCCAATAGGACTGGTGTCCTTATAAGGAAGAAAGAGATACCAAAGGTGCACTTACATACACAAAGGAGTTCCCTGCAAGCCCAGGAGAGAGGCCTTAGGAGAAACAAAGCTTGCTACCACCGTGATCTTGGACTTGCAGCCTCCCTGTCTGTGAGAACATAATTTTGTGTTGTCTAAGTATCTCAGTCTGTGATATCTTGTTATGGCGCCCTAGCACACGGCAGTACCGAGAAGTGAATGCGGCTGTGACAAATACCCGAAACTGCAGAAGCAGCTTTAGAGCTGGGTGATGCGCAGAGGCTTGGAAAATTTCCAGGTGTGCGTTAGAAAAAGCCGAGATGGCCTTGAAGAGACTGCTGGCAGAAACATGACTGTTAAAGGTGATTCTGGCCGGGTCTCAGATGAAAATCAGAAATCCATTATTGGAAACTGGGAAAAAGTGATCCTTATAATGAAGGGTCGGAGAACTTAGCTGCATTATGTTCCTGTGTGTTGTGAAAGGTCGAACTGGCGCATGATTTACCTTGGATATCTATCTGAAGAAACTTCTAAGCAAAGAGTTGAAGGTGCAGCCTGGTGTCTCTTTCCTGCTTACAGTAAAGGGTGACAGGAGAAGGAGAAATGGAGGAAGGAATTGTTAAGCAACAGGGAACCAGAACTTAAAGATTTGGAACATTCTCAGCCTGACCATCTTGAGAAAAACGAGAAAGTATGTTCTAGAGAGGGCAAGGCTGGACAATCACTCCATTAGGAGATTAAGGGTATTCATAAATGCAAGCAGTAGTCTCGGCAGAGGCTATGAACAGGGAGAGGTCATACCAGTAGACACACTGACAGGCTGGCCTGAAGAGGATAGAGATGGCAACGTGAAGGAAGGCTCCTGGACTTCTGGGATTTCACAGGACAGGTCATTAAAGCTATCCAGCTGCAAACATGTGTTAACCTTCAAGAAAAGGTAGGATTGGCCCCAATTCAGGGATTGGCAGGGCTGACACTCCTACCACAGGTTTGGGGGTCAAGGCTGCCTCTCCCTCGGTTTCAGAGGTTTAAGCCACCAGGCTGCTGCCATCCAGGGCCACGTTGTTGAGACAGCTGCCCATGGCCGAGGAGGCAATGCTGCCTCTGCAATGGACTCAGAAGGTGGGCCATCACCCCAATGGGTCCAGAGGACAGAGCTTTGAGCCAAAGAAGATTATTCTCAAGCGTCAAGATCATCTGGAGTCTGCCCTGCTAGGTTTTAGACTTGCTTGAACTTGTGACTCATTTCCTCTTTTTTTATTTCTCCATTTTGGAATGGGAGTGTCTAGTCTATGCCTGTCTCACCATTGCATTTCAGAAGCAGATAATTTACCTGGTTTCACAGGTTCACAACTGGAAAGGAATTTTGCCTCAGGATAGATCAAGTCTCACTCACACTTGATTTAGACGATATTTATAGATGTAGACTTGGAGCTGATGCAGGAACGGATTAAGCTTTGGGGGCTGTTAGGATGGGGAAAATGTATTTTGCATGTGAAATACATTTTGGAGGACAGAGTGAAGAATGTTATGGTCTAAAGTCTGTTCCCCAAAATTCATATGTTGAAGTCTCAACCTCTAGTACCTCAGAATGTAGCCATACTCAGAGGGAGAGACACCGGGAGGCTGTGCACACAAAAATGGACAAATGAAGCATAGCAAGAAGGCAGTCACCTGCAAGCCAAGCAGGGAGGCCTCAGGAAAAACTAAACCTACATCAATCTTGGACTTCTAGCCTCCAGAACTGTGATAAAATAAATTTCTGTTGTTTAAGCCGTTCATTCTGATATTTTGATATGTGAGTCTCTCCAAACTAAAATAAACCCTTTCCTGGGTGGCAATGATATACATAGATTAATAATTTTGTTATAACCATTTGTAAAGTTTATAAATAATGAACATTAAAATAATGATGAGTGTGAGTTATCCTCTGTGTTGAGCTATCACAGGAAAAAGAATTGATGTTATATATCATCATAGATCTCATTACATAGGAATTATATTCTCTCCACTGATTTATGATTTTAAATGTTAACCCTAGTATAGCACATATTAAATTTATTAATTTCAATATATGTATAATGAGAATTTTACTTGTAATTAAAACATTGTGGTTCTATTTATCCTCCCCATATCACCTAATAAGGCTCATGATTATTGCCTTGAAACATTTTCCAGATAGAAACTTGCTTCTATTAATATTATAAACATGCTAATCTAGGCCTTCCCCTTCCTGTACCTAGATTTCCATTGTTACCATTAGAGCACCCTGCCTCTGTTGCCAAATTAGTCTACTTTTTATTACCACCCTCTTGTTCAAAAATGAACTATAGCTTTTTATGCATATTTAATATCAATTACTCTATATGAATCTTAAGACTTTCATATAACCTGACTTCTACTTTTTCCACTCATCTTTAATAATCACCCACCCTTTAAGAGTTTCAATCAGGTCTCCACATTCTCCGAATTAGCCATGTTCAGTGTTTTGTCTTCACATTGTTGTTTAATTTGTTCTGCCACCCTATCCAGAATGAAGAAACTGATGCATATTGTTAAGACCATTCCAAGTCTTAAAAAATGATCCAGCTACTCAAACCTATATTAATTTTACACTTCTCAGAACAGTTGACTCCTTGAAGGTATCACAAATTGGAATTTTATCTCCCTAGTAGGTCCCCCTCACACCCCCTAAAGCACATAATACAGTATTTGTTACTTAGAGTAAAGAGTGGAGGCTTGTCAAAGTATTCACCATCCTCATAAACACTTTCAAAGTATTGTATTTTTTCATAATTTTCAAATACATTGATTCATGTATCTCAACTACACATAATGGTTAATATCTATTGTTTGCCTAGTACTGGGCTATAAGTTAGGCATAGAGACTAGATATTAGGCACAGAAATATGAAAAAAGTGTGACCATTGCTCTAAGGAGCCTGATAAACAGTGAGCAGAGACAGATGCAAACAGAAAGATGTTGAGTGATGAGTGAATCCACAGAGGCAACTGCAGTGCTGATGCAAGTGTTAGACTCTGCCTTCTGGATGAGAGAAGAGGCACAGTAGGGGAGACACTTGAGCTCAGCCTTGAAGGATGATGGCTCATAAGGAAAACAGTGTCACAGACTGGAAAACAGTAATTTATTTACAAACAACATACATAAGGTATTTGAGTGATGCTTGTCTGTATTCAGTACTCATTGCCTTCCTTAATAAAGAAAAAAGCGTTGAAAGCATCTTATAAAAACATGAAAATAAATTAAGTAAAAGAAATTGAAGATGGGGAGAAGGACAAGGAAGTAATCAAGTCTGCAGGAAAGATAAAAGCTAAAATAGAAAATGAGAAAAAATACAGCTACTGCATTTTACTATAAAATTTAGCATTGCATAACTGGCAGATATAAGCAAGAGAAAAATGTAAAAAGTTATTCATGACTTATAGGATAGGAATGAATACAAATATATATTTATTCCAAACTCAAAGAAAATATCTCCCATTGGCAATATATAGACAGATCTGGGTGATATAATGAAAAATGTTCTGACAAATATGTTTAATAGCTAATACAAAACAATGCACATAAATATTTCTCACTTTTTCTTACATATCTAACTTAAAATTTTATTTATAAAAAATGCATTGAATCATTTTAGGAGAAAAGCTTGTAAGTTCCTAACTAGAAAGAAAATAATATCAGATATATGAAACTCTCCTTGAAGAATATACATTTTAGTCAGGAAAGTTTCCAACTGGATCTTTAACACTAAGGAGTCTCCTCAAAATTTTTCTTAAATGCCTGACATGCCCCAAAAGATGAGAAATTTCCTGCTGTGAATAAACTTAAAGGACTTGTATGCATGCATATAAGCATAAGCGATGGATGTGGACAACAGGGGGTGAGGGTGAGGGCAGGATTGGGGGAATGAGGGAACATTGGGGGGATAAGGACACATTTGTAATATCTTAATCAATAAAGGGGGGAAAAGTAAAAAAATAGTTTTACTTACTTTTTACACACATTAAGACAGCTCCCTTTATTTTTCTCAATAATTTAGTTGTTTCTGGTGCTATAGAGAGGCCTTAAATTATAGCTTAAAATGTCACCAGTTGAGCATTTCAGGAATAAGTTTACTAATCTATACTAATAAAAGGATAATATGCTATGAGAGGGATGTCTGACTGCTAGTTTAGGCCTGATCCCACTAAATGGGCAGTCAGGCATCCCTCGAGGGGTCCCAGCTTGGAAAGGATGCAGGCTGGGCTGAGGGACATTGTCCCTCCCACCCCTGTGCATGAATTTTGTGCACCGGGCTACTAGTCTATAATAATAAAAGGTTAATATGCTGATTAGACCAGATGTCTTCCAAATGTCATTCTGAACATCCTTCCTGATGAAGCCAGGGCCGGAGGGAAGCCAGCCCAGGTCCCAGGTGCCGGAGGGAAGCCAGTGCCAGCAGCCAGGGGTAGGAAGGCCTACTCTTGTGTGAATTTTCATGCATCGGGTGTCTAGTATATTAATAAAGGCACATTTATTCAGAGAGACATTTCACAGTGTTCTTTCTGCTACAGAAAGTTTTCCAAGTAAAAATTTTTGTATGTTTATTTTTTCCCTAAAACAGAGGGCTATTTGTTTTGTAATGTTCTATAAACATTTACTCCCACTTGTTTACTCTTGCTTTCTTAGCTAGTTCACAGCAGCTATTATGTATGAGTTACATTTTATGTAAGGAGCACTGAGCAAAAAAGAGCCAAAAAACAAACAAAAAAACAAAAACAAACAAACAAATAAAAAACTCAGCCAGCCCTGAGATCATGGATTGGCCGGTGGACTGACCCACATTCAAGGCCTCTGAGCACCATCCTCTCCTCTGCTGTTTGTATTTAAGAGATTGTCTTATTGGCCTTCCTAAGTGCCTCTATCTAAGTCATTTAATCAAGAAAGAAAATTTGGGGAACAAAATTTGAGCTGCCTTTACCATGTTCCCAGAATAGGAAAAATTTCTTAATTCTATTGCTGTTTGCTGTTCCTATCACCAGCTTATGGATTTCCAAGTAAGAAAATATCACCTTATTTCTTCTTTATATCTTAGTTCACTTATTATGTCAATTTTCTCTAGTTTTTGTCTAGATTTTTTTTCTTAGTCACAAAATATAATATGATTGTGAAAGAAATAGTAAGAAACTGAATGTGACCCTGCTGACAATGACAGCTTGCAGGGCATCCTGGTGTGCAAGCAGACATCAGGCAGCCAACTCACTGAAACCAGAGAGGAAAATAAAGTTCTTTAAACTATAAATGAAAAGCATCCTTTGTGTAGGAGATACAGACTTTCAGAGTCCATATTAGTGCAATATGCTTTTAAACATAAAGTTTCCATGATTATATAGAGACAAAAGGAGTCTAAAGTTTTGACTTGTAAATGAAAAACAAAAAAAGAAACTTGTTTATTAACCACAGTAAGACTCTTTTTAAAAAAAAAACAAAAAACAATTCTCACCCAAGGATATGTTTTTATTGATTTTTAGAGAGAAAGGGAGAGACAGAGAAAGAGAGAAATATCAATGTGAGAAACATTGGTAAACTGCCTCCTGTTTGTGCCCAAACCGGTGATCAAACCTGCAACCTAGGTATGTGCCCTGATGGTGAATGGAACCTGGCACTTTTTGGTGTATGGGACAATGCTCTCACCAACTGGGCAACCCGGTCAGAGCCATAGGAAGAGTCTTTTATAATATTGTCATCTTTATAAAACTAAGTTCAGAGAATAATAGTGTTGTATTAGGCTTGTGCTGTTGATTTAAATAATCTTATTTTAATTTGCCATGATTTGCTCATAACTCCAGACCAGAAGTCAGCAACCTCTTTCTATAAAAGGCCAGTTATTAAATATTTTTCGTTTTTCAGACTACCCAGAATTGTTTACAACTGATGAATTTCGCCATTATAAGGCAAAAGTAGCCATGGACAATATGTAAACTAATGAATGTGCCCGTGCTCCAATAAAACTTAATTTACAAACATAGATGGTGTGTGAAATTTGGCCTGAAGTTTGTTCACTCTTGCACTGACACTGTAAATGAGTGTGTACTCAGTTTAGTGATGTCTGTTGCAAATTTTTTTAAAAAACGCTATATTTATATCATATCAGTATAGAAAAGAAGGAAGTTTCTTCTTTCATTCAACAAATATTTACAGAGTACTTGCTATGTGTTAAGGACAAAGTTAAGTGTTAGGAAACCAATCCTATATAATAAAAGGGTAATATGCAAATCGACCAAACAGTGAAACTACTGGTCACTATGATGCACACTGACCATCAGGGGGCAGACACTCAATGCAGGAGCTGCCCCCTGGTGGTCAGTGCGCTCCCACAGGGGAAGCCCTGCACAGCTGGTGAGCACAACGGCAGTGTTGGGAGACCCCCCTGAGGACTCCTGGACTGCAAAAGGGTGCAGGCCAGGTTGAGGGACACCCCTCCCTCCCCACCCCCACCCCAGTGCACGAATGTCATGCACCAGGCCTCTAGTAATGAATAAGATGTAATGTTACCACACCCCCAGCTCCTGGTCCCCAACAGATTATAGAAGAGAGGAGATAAGCAGGTAAACAAAATTAAAATATAGAATGTGATCGATTGCATGATGTGGGTAAATATGGGGTGTCACAGAAGCATACAGGAAGAAAAGTCATAATTGTCAGATAAAAAGCTTTTTCTATTTCTGCCAAGGACTTCAGAAAAATATTTCATGATTTTATAAAATCATTTTTAACCATATAATTATTTCATTCTTATATTTTCTTTGTCCTACTCTCATTCTCCCCAATTTCTTCTTTTAGTCAATGATTATTGTCAACCACCTTTGTCAAATTTAGTTTATAGGAGATGCTTCCTCTTAAAATCATAAATAAATAGAGTGGGAAGGAACCCTTACACAACACCTAATAGAGTTCCCATACCCTCCAGTTGACAAATAATGAGATTTGGTCAAGGACCCTTAGAAGAATTAGCATTAGAATCTGGATTTTCAGCTCTAGAGCAGTACTAACTCTTATATAATATCTTAAAGTCAGAAGGAACCTTGTGACTAGTAAATAAAAAATAAGAATATAATAGCTAAATTAAGAAAATATGGTAGTTGGTACACAACTTTTAGTGATAACATGAGTAAGGTCTAAGGATATAAGGTTCAGCATGGTGACTATCCTAATATATAAAAACTCTGGGTCCATCACGACCAGACGCTCGACCAACCGGAAGTCAGTCCTGCAGTCAGTGCTGGGTTGCAGGCATGGTGACCCAGCACTGACTGCTGAGGGGGCTGCAAATCAGGCCCAGGGAGAGACCTGAAGAGAGAAGCAGGGTCTGATCTGTAGCCTCTGTGGCAACTGTTGATCAGCACTTGCCTCTCTCTTTCTCCCCAGCAGCTGCGTCTCCATTTCTCTCCAAGCCTCCACCAGGGCTGCCGATCAGCCCCACCTTTCTGATCAGGTCCTGTTAATAGGCCCAGAGATGCTGAGTGGCATAGAAACTGACTAATCAGAACCAAATCTGGGTGAAGTGTGAGGAGCCAATGGCTGCCTAGGAGGTAGAGCTTTTGACTCTGACTGGCATAGAAATTGACCAATGAGAACCAAATTAGCCAGCAGGGGAGGGCAGTTGGAGGCGATCAGGATAGCAGGAGAGCAGTTAGGTGTTAATCAGGCCGGCAGAGGAGCAGTTAGGGGGTGATCAGGCAGGCAGGCAGGCGAGCAGTTAGGAGCCAGTAGAGGGGAAATTTGCATATTAGCCTTTTATTATATAGGATGTTGTATTTCCCTTTGATTGCTTGTTCCAAATTAATTAAAGCTTAATTAATTAGGGATTCAGGTTTTACTAGAATGCTTGAATATATCCAGTCAATCAATCAATCACTATTGTGTGTGAGATGCTACTTTAGGCAGCAGTGGATCCATGTTTGGGGGCCTTCAGCTTATATAGTTGGTGGTGGTAGTAAGACTTCTTTAAGAACAAAAATACCAAATTAGATATGTAAATAAGTAGATAACAAAGATACAAAATTTTTAAATCTGGACACTATCATGAAAATCAGGAAAAAACTATATTCATAAAGTGACTGCCTAACACCTCCAAAACATTTTTTCCTACAGTTTTGACCATACATGCTTTAGTCACCTTATAATGGAGGTGATTTTATAGTTATTAGAAAGAACATAAAAATATATTTCTTCTAATATGTTTAATGCTAATTTGTTTTATTATTATTGATTGCTAAAATATATAAAACATGAAACTTTAGATATAGGTTTATTTGTTGTGAGAAATATCATTATAGGTATTTTTTAACAACTTTTTATTGATTTTTAGAGGAGGGGGGATAGAGAGAAACATCCATGTGAGAGCAAAACATAGATTGGCTGCCTCTTGCATGCCCCTTCCCCTCCCACCCCCACACACACTGGGAATCAAGCCTACAACCAGGCATGTGCCCTGACTGGGAATCGAACTAGTAACCTTTAGGGATAACACCCAACCAACTGAGCCACACCAGCCAGAGTTTATTATAGGTTTATGCCATACAAATGCAAGCATTCTGAAAAAATAATTCACCCATATATATATACACACACTATATAAGATAGTTTCATTAGATTCCATTAGTCCATCTCTAGTACTAGGTGCTAACATACAAAGGACAACCAGACAGACACTGTAAGTACTTTTCTGTAGTTTTCATTCTAAGAGAGAAAGGAGGACACTCAAAGAAACAAGTAAATTAAAAACTAAAGGCCATGATTTTATATTTTTCATGAGCAAATTATTAAAGTGTGGTCCTATGCAATTTGGGGGTTACTGAGAGACTCTTAGGGGGTCTATGAGGCCATATTTATTTCCTTTCATAATATTAAGACATTTGCCTTTTGTACTGTTGACCTTTGCACTAATAATACAAAGCAATGATGAGAAAAACTTTTAGTACCTTTGTATGAATCAAGGAACTACCCACTGTTCTAGTATAGTAGTCCTCATGTGCTCACATTAAAGAGAGAGAGAGAGAGAGAGAGAGAGAGAGAGAGAGAGAGAGAGAGCCAATTTCACTTAAGAATATCCTTGATGAAGCAGTAAGTTTGTTAATTTAATTAAATCTCAACTCATGTACACATATTTTAAAGTAAGTTGATGAAATATAAAGTATTCATAAAGTGATACTGTTATATATTCAAGAACGATGTTTATTACCATGTCAGTGTGGCTCAGAACCAGGAGGTCACGGTTTGATTCCTGGTCAGGGCACATGCCTGGGTTGTGGGCTCTATCCCCTATAGGGGACTTGTAGGAGGCAGCCGACCAATGATTCATTCTCATCATTGATGTTTCTATCCTCTTCCTCTCCTTTCCTCTCTGAAATCAATAAAAATATTTTTTAAAGTAAAAAGAACAACGCTTTTGGTGAAATCACTTGTGCATATGTTCCAGTTGCAAGTTGAACTAGCCATTTTTTTTTCATAAACATCATCTTTACTTTAAAGAACAACTGAAAAATTAAGGTTATTGACTTGGAATTTAGAATATATTTTCCCCAAAATGCAATAGTGAGCATGTTACTTGAAGAAAACAACTCAGAATTTGTTGGAAATAATAAATAACATTAAGGTTTTAAGGCAAAAAATTAAAATTTGAAAAACGTTCATCTTGCCATCATGAACTTGTAAGCTTCCAAGTACTGAAAGACTTTTCTAGTGAGATAGGTGGTAATATTAACAAATTTAACTCATATTTCACACTTTTTTTATATGACCAATGCAGAACAACACAAAATCACCCAATTATAAAAGATCCATTCAAAGTGGAGTGACTAATTAATTTAATGCAAGAGTATGTAAAGTTCATTGATAATCTTTCAGACTCTACATCACAACCTTTATAATACTACCACTTGTCAAATTTTGTTGTAAATCAAGAAAATATACCCACAATTATCTACAAAAGCTCTTAAAATATTTGTCCCTTCCCATCTACATATCTGGGTGTGGCCCAATTTTCTTCAAATACTTCAAACAACATGTTACAAGAAATTGAGTACATAGGTAGATATGAAAATGCAATAATCATCTATTAAGCCAGACATTAATTTTTAAAAATGCAACACAGTTCTCCTCTATTAGTTTTAGTTATTTTTAAATATAGTTATGTTTTCATATAAGTGTACTTATGTAATTTTTATTATTTTTAATTTTTAAATAGATTAATAAACATTGAAACGTTTTCAGTTTTAATTTCTAATACAATAGCAACAGCTATAACGCACATATATGAAAGCTCTTTGGAGTTCTCAATTTTTAGGAGATTAAAAGTTTGCTCAATAACATGAAAACTGATAAAAAATAGTCTATCAATTTTTTAAAAATAACACTAGAGTAAATTATGCCCATTCTCAAAATTGTGTGAAATGTTTCAGTTTCTGAAAATATTCTGAAAACCAGAACCTAGTTTCTTTTGTTATTTGTTCCACATAGTTTCGGATTAATTAAACATATAAATAATGAATTAGAACTTGTCTATAGTTTCAGTTTTTAATATTTATCTGAATGAAGAAGTATGTGTTTGCAATATCATTTTTATAATGACTAAGACATTTCATTAAAAAAAAAGAAAGGAAAACAAAGAAATTCCTTAAGTTGCCAAAAGCAGATTGTTTGTAAACTAATAACAAGCATACTACAAGTAATTATTTTATAACTGGGATTAAGTCAGGCAAGTGAAGGAGATTTTTATTATATCTTTTCTCTAAATTTATAACCATACAGAAAATAATAATACTGCACTCATTTTAGGTTTCTTCTTTCCTCCTCTCTCACCATCTTTGTTTTCTCAGTACTTTCTCCTTTATGACCTAACATTTAAAGGAGGATTTCCAAAGCTTCTCCCAGCTGTGGGTTTCAGACTTTATTTTGATGCTGGCTTAAATCCAGATAACCCTATGCTTTGATTCACAGTTTTGGGAATGGTGCCTAGAGGTAAAACAGAATTGATACTTTGGATTCTTTAACTTTAAACTTCTCTGTTGTTCCTGAAGAGACTTAAACATCGAACCAACTGCTACTACTAATAATAAAAACAAGAAAAATGACAATATTTGTGTAACATGAACATGCAACTTGATTCATTTGAAAAGACTTTGTCTATTAGTCACCGGTTTCAT
>NW_006285613.1:560068-563532 GCF_000327345.1 Myotis davidii
TGTGTTAGATGATCCTGGAGTACTCAGAATGGCAATTTTTCACTTTCTGTTTATTTTACATCAATCTTGGTATCTGGAAAATCAAAGTGCTTTTTCTGATATATGTTAATAAGAAGGTATTTATTTGAAAATACTAGGACCTTGAAAATACATGTAGTTTGCAACACAAGACTTCATTTCCTAGAGGTAAGTAAATCAAAAGTAACTTCAAAAAACTACTCTGGACCTAGGTGGTATCTTGAAAACATACACACATACCGTGTCTATGAAAGCAACGAGATTCTACAATGCAGCCCACCTTTCCACTGTAAATTCAGACACATTGAGTGTATCTTTATAAAATCACAACCTTTAGTAGAAACATAAAATTTAAATGGAAAACCCTAGGGCATTTGGTTGGATAATCACACATTCAGAGCTTAGATTTTTCTTTTCTTTTTTCTGGAGGGGAGGGATAGGTGGAGCAGCTTCTAAACACACAAATACACACATCATTAAAATCTTTATCTAGGAATGAAATGTGAATTTATGAACTCTCCCAGAATGCTCTGAAAATGATGTGGTGCAACCTTTGGAAGTCACTTAGGGATCCAATAACCTTGCACACTTGTGACAGTGTAGGCAGTGCCTCAGTAGGGGAGCCACTCCAGACTCAGGACAACTTCACACACAAAGGAGAAGCGCCACCAAGAACCTGGCAGGCCCGAGCCCCACGAGTCTCCCTCCCACAGGCCATGATTACTGCGCCCGGAGAATCATCTGTAAAACTCCCATGTAGGGTGATGGATGAATCTGGGGCCATTGCGGAGCACCGGCACCGAGATTTGCCATTCTCAGAATCATGTTAGCAAAAATGAATTCCCGTCAGCGCTCAGAGAGCAGCGTCCTCCAAGTGGCTCAGAAACTTCTGGCCCTCTGGCTGCCATCATCTCTTCATATTTGATCACAGACTAATCAGACATTCTCTTTTTTCTTCCCTTTATATTGAAAGAAAAATGCATGTCATGTAAAAATAAAAAATATCTTTGCCTCCAGGTTATGCTTTCTGCCCTCTCTCCTTGCTCATGTTTTCAATTCCTCTTCCATTTTCTCTTGGTTACATCTAGAATTCTCTCTGTAATGACTTAGTTCCTTAGTTCTTTTTCTATACCTCTATCTAGAGTCTTGTCTTTATTTCCTTTGGATTCTGAATCACTCCCTGTTTTATAATCTCTCTTAATTTTTCAGCCTCTGAAGATTTCTTATCTTTCTTTTCTTCCCATCATTCTCCTTTTTTTTTTGTTTATGTTGTTTTAATTACATGTCCTCTCCCTTTCTTTCACTCTGTTTTATCCCTTCCCTCTGTTTTATACTTCCAAAAAAATCCCAGTTTCTATTGCAATCAACTGTGATCCTAGAGAAGATTTTGGAAAGAACTCAAGATGTTTTTAATAATTCCTTTTCTTTGACAGGTTTGCCAAATGTCACACTCAATTCTCTCAAAGTGAAGTGAATTTAAATGTATGCTTTCCTACATACATTTGAATGGACCAGGTCTCAATACATTTACAATAAAATATATATTAATTATAGGATAACCATGAAGTAAAACACAAACATCCAGTGTGGATGAGAAAAGCCTTGAGTATGGAGACAACCATATCAGAATTGTAAATATTCTCCTGGTTGCCAGTTGGGTACTGGAAATGTCAGAGGGAACACCTTGTGAAGTACATGATTGTCTAGCTACTATGCTGTACACCTGAGATTAATACAAAATAACATTGAATGTAAACTGTAATTTAAAATTTTTTAAATAATAAAAATTATTCCCCCCTGGTTCAAGAAAAGGGGTAGGTTTTAAGCAAACACTATATAAAGAGCATTAGTTATTTTCTTTCTCTTTTGGTTTACCAATGGAGCGGCAATAAACGTGTGTGTGTGTGTGTGTGTGTGTGTGTGTGTGTGTAAGTATTTTCAGGGATAGGCTGGAGTACAGGAGATTTTTGGTGTATGATTCTTCTAGGACTGTATCCTATAACTAAAACTTGTTCTTTGAAATTGAACTTTTATCATTTTAGCACACACTTATGCATAAAATAACAGAATAAGTCTGCTTTTGATTTTGTTGAGAAGTTGATGCTTAATGCAAGATTGCTTTATAAAGAACACTGATGGAAATGCTTAACTGCTCTGCTATTCACAGTACTTTCACTCTGTCTGAGGTCTTTTGAAAGTTCAACAACCCTCTCCTTAGAAGGCTGCTCAGCAACCATGCTCCCCGCAGAGTCACATCACGTACATGTCCCCAAACTAGCCACCTCCAGGACTCTTTCTGAGAGTTTTAGTCAATAACAATTTCTCCCTGTGGCAGGCAGAAAAAAATGGCTCTGCAAAGATAACATTATAATTCCTGGAATCTGCTCATGTTATGTTACATGGCAAAGGTGAATCTAGGTAACAGATGGCATTAAGGTTGCTAATCAGCTGAACTTCAAATAATGAGATTATACTGGGTTTTCTGTTTGGGCCCAATGTAATCACAAGGGCCCTTAAATGTGAAAGACAGAGTCAGAAGAGGGGGTAAGGATGATGTGCTATAAGGTAAGATGGATGGACTTTACTGACAATAGTTGACTGCTATGGGTTGACTTGTGTCTGCCCCCAAATATGTTATGTTAAAGTCCCAACCTCAGTACATGACCTTATTTAGAAATAGGGTCTTTAAAACAGTAATCAAGTTATAATGAAGTCACTAGGATGGTCTCTAATGCAATATGACTGGTGTCTTAATAAAAAGAGGAAATTTGCACACAGACATGGACAATGAGAAGAAATGGACTAAATGCTTAGGTAACTCTAAATACATGTGTTGAAGTTTAAAACCTTAGTATAACTGTTTGGAGATAGGGAAGTAATAGAGATTACATAAAATCATAAAGTTGGGGTCTCTAGGGCTGGTCCCTTTAAAAGAAGAAGAAAAAGAGATACCAGAGCTTTCTCTCTCTTTCCAACATGTGAGGACACAGAGAGAAAGTAGAAGATTGCAAGTTAAGAAGAGAGCTCTCATCATAAAGCAGGTTGACCAGAACCTTGCTTTTGGGTTTTCTAGCCGTTAGAGCTGTGAGACGATATATTCCTGTTGCTTAAGCCATTCGAACTCCTGAGGGGACACTTTGCATATTAGCCTTTTATATAGATAGATAATTAGTACCTCAGAATATGACCTTATTTAGAAATAGGGTCTTTAAAATAGTAATCAAATTATAATGAAGTCACTAGGGTGGCCTCTAATGCAATATGACTGGTGTCTTAATAAAAAGAGGAAATTTGGACACAGACATGGACAATGAGAAGACTATGTAAAGAGACACAGGGAGAACACCATATGAATGTGGAGGATTGGAATAATGCTTATGCAAGCCAAGAAATGACAAAAATCACCAACAAACCAGGAGAGAGGCATGGAACTGATTCTCTCTAAT
>NW_006285613.1:565180-567565 GCF_000327345.1 Myotis davidii
ATATTTGTATAACTGTTTGGAGATAGGGAAGTAATAGAGATTACATAAAATCATAAAGTTGGGGTCTCTAGGGCTGGTCCCTTTAAAAGAAGAAGAAAAAGAGATACCAGAGCTTTCTCTCTCTTTCCAACATGTGAGGACACAGAGAGAAAGTAGAAGATTGCAAGTTAAGAAGAGAGCTCTCATCATAAAGCAGGCTGACCACAACCTTGCTTTTGGGTTTTCTAGCCGTTAGAGCTGTGAGACGATATATTCCTGTTGCTTAAGCCATTCGAACTCCTGAGGGGACACTTTGCATATTAGCCTTTTATATAGATAGATAATTAAACTTCTATTATGTAAAAGTTTTACTTATGCTGTTTAGTTTATCCTTGTAAAGAATTTAGCACCATGCCAATATAGAATGAGCTCTTTATGTTATAACTACTATTATTATATCCCTAGTAGGCTGTGGCAGTTAACTTTTACTGCATAAAAAATAACCATAAACTGGCTTAAAATTATTTTCATTTCTTCAACATGGGATTCAGTAGGTCTTCCGGGTGGTTGTTTTTAAGTTAATTCCACTGATTTTGTGGGGCTTGTGTCTGTTGTCAGCAGCCCTCCCATATTTGCCATCAACCTCTTTATATCCTTTAATGATCAATGAATATTTCTAGCCTTCAGGATTGTAAGATTAGATACTTCTGTGATTTTAAAGCATCTTTTCTTGTGGTACTTTGTTATGGCTGCCCAGGAAACTAATACGCTGGTTTTCAAGAAGGAAGGGAGCCATGAATCAAAGAATGTGGGCACCCTTTAGACCAGTGGTTCTCAACCTTCTGGCCCTTTAAATACAGTTCCTCATGTTGTGACCAACCATAAAATTATTTTCGTTGCTACTTTATAACTGTAATGCTGCTACTGTTATGAATCGTAATGTGAATATCTGATATGCAGGATGGTCTTAGGTGACCCCTGTGAAAGGGGTCTACCCCCACAGGTTGAGAACCGCTGCTCTGGAGGAAGATGCTTGATGCTTGAGGCCACTGACCAGGCTACCCAACATCCTACCTTCTTCCCCAAGGACCAAGGACATCAATACCTACGACACATATATGACTGGCACACTCTTGGGGAACCTCTAGGCTAGAGAACCAATTTTGTGTCAATACACTGTGTGCCAAGAATCATAGGACCTGCAACAGTTTGCAGCCTCAGTCCCGTTGGCCTATCAGCAAAGCGAGACGATCCACATGTTCCCGAAGTTGCAGGCCTCATATTATTGACACGGATGGCACACCACATCCTCATTTGTAATTTTAGAAAAGAAAAAATGTGTAACAGATGTACAATTATTTGTAGGCTCTTCCAAGTCACTTTTGCCGATGCTGCCTAATTTTTTCAGGAAGTGATTTGAGTTGGCATATGTCTTAAGCCACAGAGTCTGTGGTAGATTATTATGGCAACCTGAGCTCACTAAGACACCTTGTGAGACCCATATTGGACTTCTAACCTCCAGAACTGTAAGTTAATAAATTTATGTTATTGTAAGCACTAAATTGTGGTAATTAGTTAAAACAGCAATAGGAAACTACCATATTACATGTGTCATTAAATTTCTAGTGATATTTTTGCTGCCATATAGATTGACACCATGACAATCTATTTGTTAGTTCATCATTTAATTATTTTAGCTAAAACATATTCAAATTAGAGCATCCATTTAGACCTTAGATCAGAAATGCAGCAAAAGGAGTGATGGCCACGATTTACAAACATGGTACTGTGCACTAAAGACAGAGCATCACACAACCATTATCAGCTTCATTGCACAGGCTCAGGTTTTACTTATTTTGCTTAAAAAAGGAAAAAATTTAAAGACAGTTATGAAATAGTTATCCTTACTAAGAGAACCTGTTGATTTGCTAACTTAAAATTCTATGAATACAGTGTTTCAGAAAAAAAAATGTCAAATTATATGGTGAATCATTGCTCTTTGTGGAACAGTTCACATCTATAATTTTATCTGAAGGCTATAAATTTTTCCTGCTGCCCATGAAGCATGTATAAATCATAGAATTATGATTTGGGGGAAAAATTAGATAGAAAATATACCTTGACAGAGACTGGGAAAAACTTAACATGGATAACCAAAGGTCTAAAATGGTATACACTAAAGTAACATTTTACCATCAACCAAACTTTTTGGAGTGTTCTGTAAACTCAAAACTACATACTCCTTGAATTCAATAATTTATAGAGTTAAAAAGTCTGCAGCTTAAATTTCCTCAAGGTTCTTCCAGTTCTGCCATGTCATAAATGAGTAGTTTTGAGCAAATCCCTAACTCTTCCTTAAATGTTAACATTTTTAAACTCTGTAAGTCACAAAATTTAATTATATAT
>NW_006285613.1:568338-570023 GCF_000327345.1 Myotis davidii
TTCATTATCACGTTTGACACCCTGTAAGCAAGGATTGGAACAATGGTTTGTCATTTAGCAAGTCAGCCTGATCCTCATCATGTGGTGAACAACTGCAAAGTTCCTAAAAGTAGCAAGAGGTCCAGCCTCATTATACATGTGCTTTTCAAACCTCTGCTAGCATCATGCTAAATTTCCATTGACAAAATAAATGCCAGCCTAAAGTCAGTTTGGGTGGGTACTACCCAAGGGAATGGATGGGAAACTATCATCTGTGGTCATTTTTGCAATCAACCAGAAGTTTGAGACCTAGATATAAATATTATATTACTCAACACACCCTTTGAGATGTATCCAATTTATGTAACCCAACTTAATATATGGTATTTAAAGTTAAAACTGTTCATTCTCTAGGATTTTATAAGTTAGCAATTAAAATTACTTTCCACTGCAGTGAGTTAGACTACTGTCAGACTACTGGAGTTCACTTCCATTCCTTCCTCTAATATCCAGTCAGTTACCAGTTTTGTTGGATTATATTTTCTGCAAATCTTTTGAAGTTACTCATTCTCCCCATTCCAGTTACCATCCAAATCCATACCACTGTTATCTCTTGCCTGGAGATGTGACTTGCCAATTGCAATACCTATCTAAATAAAAACTTTACTTCCCTTTTTCTAGTCAATCTGTTCCTCATAGTACAGCTATATATTTTATAAAATGCAATTTTGATTATGTTGTATCCCTGCAGAAAATGTTACACTAGGTTAATAAACTTGAAAAATTTGTAGCTTGAATGAAGAAAATAGAAACAAGAAGAGTAAATTTTAAGAAGATAGGCAGTGATGAAACTGGGGAACTCTGTGTGTACATAGGTTATTTTTGGATGAGAACATATGACTGTTTGTAAGTAGAAATCCTTTGAAATTGGGGGAAGGGAGGACCAAGGCGACAAAGCCCAGGGGAAGTTAGAGAGATGCAATCTATGGAAAGTAGGGGTTCCAGGTCAGATGACATAGGCTTGTCAGTGTGAATTTCATTTAGTAAATATTAATACACAGTGCCTGGCATCTATTATATAATTAAATAACTGTTAAATAAATTAACTGTGGTTTAATGAGGAAAATGGCATAATCCTATCTGTTTTCCAAATATAAGTCTGGCTTAAATATAAAGAAGATATTGGAAAAGTGAGAACTTTGAATTAGAGAAACTATTTGGTCACTATACATTATTCTGTATTAACGGGAACAAGAGCCCAGACTAAGACTGGAGAAAGGGAAGGAAATGGTGGTGCCAGGAAGACACTTCACAGGAAGGTGGTAACCTGCAAGGATTGGTGGCCACCTGGATGAGAAGCAGGCTTGAGGTGTAAGCTGCATTCAGACAGGCTGCAAAATTTCTACAGGAAGAGCCTGAGAAAATTATGAAAGGAAAAGTGGAATAAACACATCTAAGGGTTCTTGAGAAGAAAATAATAAACTATGTTTTAGACCTACTGGGTTTGGAACCAAAGCAAGCTCCATGTTCTAATGCTTCAAAAATATCTGGGATAAGGTTTTCTTGCTTCCATGTTTTTCTTCTTCCCATTTTTTTTCAGTTTGGGATGCTTTTGCTCTACTCCAATTATTTAACTCTTATTCAAACGTTTATGATGTCTCTTAGATTGTCTTCTCCAACCTGCTCAGTCAGATTTTTCACTCTTT
>NW_006285613.1:570054-595330 GCF_000327345.1 Myotis davidii
CAATTCCCTTTGACAATTTTGTTTATGTCCCTTTTAAAATAATTACTTCACAATGTATTAATTATAGAGAGCTACTACTTGGATGAGGTGCAGAAGCTAAGAAGTCTTATTTATCTTTATGTTTCTACAATATTTCCACAACTAAGACTGGAGATATTGTAGTCCCAAGTAGTTACCAGTCTAATGAGACATATGACAATATCACAATACCTAGAATATCTAATACACCAGACAACTTAAAAGTTTGTTCAATGAATAGATACTTACATCATTTAAAATTTTCTCTTCTTTATGCTTCACTCATAAATGTTAGAATATGTGGTTTGTTTAGGGCACAAGAGAAATAAATATGCAGACAAATTAAATGTGTACAGAAAAATATTGTGAGAGAGGTTGAGTAACATATTTACTGTTAAAATGCATTAAATCGTTATAATTTTTTATAGTAAAACTAGAGGCCAGTTGCATGAAATTCATACATGGGGGGGTATCCCCTCAGCCCGGCCTGCACTCTCTCGCAGTCTGGGACCCCTCAGGGAATGTAGCAGTGTGCCAGGTGGCAGGCGGCCATGGAGGAGCCCAAATCAGGGCCGGGTGCCACTTGCGCTCATCCTGGCCCACTGTGCCTGCTGCTGTGGAGTAGGGAGAGGCTCCTGCCATGACAGTGTGCTCACCAATCATGAGCTCAGCTTCTGGCTGAGCAGCGCACTGACCACCAGGGGAGCGCACTGACCACCAGGGGGCACCTCCTGCATTAAGTGTCTGCCCCCTTGTGGTCAGTGCACATCATAGTGACTGGTCATTCAGGTCATTCCACTATAACAATCACTTAGGCTTTTATTATATAGGCTAGAGGCCCAGTGCATGAATTTGTGCACCAGTGGGATCCGTTGGCTTGGCCTGCAGAATTGGGCCAAAACTGGGTCTCTGACATCCCCTGAGGAGTCCCAGACTGTGAGAGGGTGCAGGCCAGGTTGAGGGGCCCCACCAGTGCAAACTCAGGGCCAGGGAGGGATGCAGGAGGTTGGCCAATGAGGAGGTGCCACAGGAGAGCTCCAGGACATGTCTGGCCTGTCTTGTTCAGTCCCAGTCGGCCGGACCCCAGCAGCAAGCTGTGCAAACTCAGGGCCAGGGAGGGATGCAGGAGGTTGGCCAGATGAGGAGGTGCCACAGGAGAGCTCCAGGACATGTCTGGCCTGTCTTGTTCAGTCCCAGTCGGCCGGACCCCAGCAGCAAGCTAACTTACCAGTTGTAGTGTTTGTCCTCTGGGGGTCAGTACATGTCATAGCAATTGATCGACCGGTTGACTGTCTGCCCCCTGGTGGTCAGTGCATGTCATAGTGAGCAGTTGAGCGGCCTTAGCATATCATTAGCATATTATAATTTGATTGGTTGAAAGGATGTCCGGACAAACCGGGCACTTAGCATATTCGGCTTTTATTATATAGGATTTTAAAAAACACTGAGTAGAATTCATCTGACCTGGAACCCCCTATGCCCACTGCTGTTTGTCTCCATTAATTGGAGAAAGTCAATAAAACTCTTTGGGTCTCAATTTTTCCTGTCTACAAAATGATGTTGAATGGTCTCTAAGATATTCAAGAATTTTTCACTTACTACCATTTTTTGCTTTGACTACTTACATGGGTAAAACAAATAAAGTATCCTGATCTAAAGAAACTGAAAAAAATGTAATAGAGCCAAAATGCACTGCAGTGAAACAGCAACATTTTCCCAAATTCTAGGACAATCTTCTGAATCCTATAAATCTTCACCAGATGGACACAGTTGCAGAAAATAACATCTGAATGTGTAAGAATCAAATCTAAAATTTAGGAAGCTCAGTTACCCATTCTCTATCACCAGCCTTACTTACATAGCTGAAGCAGTTCTGCACATAATCTAGAGCAGGATAGTATATGTACCAGGGATCACCAAACTTGTCCATCAAAGTTTGAGTCTGAATGTGTACATAGTGGAACTTCCCATTATCACAAGATGATGAAGATTTGTCACTCCATGCTCCTCTGAAATAAGTACAATTATAAACTCTAGTAATAAACCAAAGGAGAACTTTTAAAATTGGAAGAGGAAGCTGAACTGGTTAGAGAACCCAGAACTAGAGGAACAGCACAGCAGGAGGGCATCTTACAAGCCCACAGACAACAGAAGAAAGTGACCTAGGCCCACTGCTTCTGGATTCCCGCCTAGCACCAGAGGATATCTGAGATAAGCTCATTCCTACCTTAGATCAAATAGAAACACCCCTGAGTACACCAGGCAAACTCAGCAGAACCAGCAGGGGAGGATCAATTAGGAGTCCTGCAGGCTATGGGAAGCACTCTCCTTTCCCACTGATCCTATGACTCATCTCTCCCATCCAGAAACACCATGCATCCAGAGGATATGGTGAGGTGGATCCACCACAACAAGTACCTAGTCCAGGAAGTGCTCAGCGCTCCTGCCAGGCCTGAGACTCTTACAAACATGAAGTCACCATGCAGCTGGGGAGCACCTACATAGGTGTCATACCCCTCTTAGGCAGGGGAACCCAGCACCATAAGTTCCCAGTGCAGGAAGCATGTTGTCCCATAGACAACCGCGGGAGGCCAAAGACTCCCTTCATCCATAGATAGACAGGCAGTCTGGCTTTGGTGAGCTCATTCAGTTCCCTCATACAGCACCAGCAGGGGCCAGGAGGAGCCCCAACAACATGAAATACACTAACCAGACCAACACAGCACCACACAGTCTCTGAAAATTAGGCTGTAATTAAAATCACAGAAGTAGATCAGGACCTGCATGTCAAACCTAAACAGCTTGCCTTCCTCTTAAAATAAAACAATTTAAATAGGGTCTCCCAATATAATAGCCAAAATATGTGGGATACAATATAAAAATCATCTTCATACCTAGAACCAGGGAAATCACAACCTGATTGAGAAAAGGTGAGAAAAGACAATCAACTGATGTCAACATTGAAATAAGATATTGAAACTATCTCACAAGGATTTTAAAGCAGCCATCATAAAAATGCCTTAACACATAGTTGTGAATTCTCTTGAGAAACAGAAAATCTTAGTAAAGAACAGAAGTTAGAATTTTAAAACAAAAGGAATTTATAGGATTTAAAAATAACAAAAGATTTAAAACTCAGAAGATGGGCTCAATTGTAGAGCGAAAATGATAAAAGATAGAGTTTGAAGATATAATTCAGAAAATAGATAGGTCAGACAATAGAATTCAGCCAATCTGAACAACAGAGAATGTAGGAGGGAAGAAAATGAACAGATAGATCCCGAGGGACCACATAGATAATAACAAAAGATCTAACATTCTTATACTTGGAGTTCCATTGAGAGGAGAAAGAGAAGATGAAAGAGTATTTGAAGAAATAAAGACTGAAAACTTATCAAATTTGGTTAAAGACACAAACCTATAGATTAACACAGTTGAGAAAATCTGTACCAACACACATCATAATTAACCCTCTGAAACTAAAGGCACCAAAGGATATCTTGAAATGAGCTCAAAAGAAATAACACATGACCTGAGATGGGGTGGCCACAGGAAGTGACACAATATTTTTCAATTGCTGAAAAAACAAAACTGTTGACAATGAATTCTACATCTAGTGAAACTACATTTTGGAGTGCAGGAATGACAGAGACATGCTCAGATAAAGGAAAACGGAAAGGATTTGTCAATAGCTGACTTTGCCTTAAAGATTGGCTAGAGGGGCTGGTGCTATGACACAAAGTATAGTTTGTATCAGGTTCTCTACAACAATCTGCCATCAAGAATGTTATATTCCATGGGTGGGTGTCTATTTAGATAATTTCAGTAAAATAAAGTGAAATAAGATGAGAGAGCCATTCATAGGGAACTCAGGAAGTGGGGGCATTAGGACCAAGCATTGGCGCCTGAAGGAGATGATATTCTGCAGCTAGAACCAACTGCAGAAAGCAACTCGCGGGAATATCTTGGAGAAGAGAAAGGACATGAAAAGTGGGGAGCTAGCAGCAAGCAGGTGTCCTTAAACAAACAGGTATCACTGAACAGAGAACAAAGGCTCTGGTGAAGGCAAGGCAAGGCCACAGCAAGGCTAAGCCTGGGTGGGGCAGTGCTTAGGGAAGCAGCATGGGTGCTTTAGAGAAAAACATTTTACAACTGAAAAGATGTATGAGAAGGATTTCATTGC
Organism: Myotis davidii; assembly: GCF_000327345.1. NCBI lineage: Eukaryota > Metazoa > Chordata > Mammalia > Chiroptera > Vespertilionidae > Myotis > Myotis davidii. The sequence goes on from NW_006285613.1 coordinate 574,256, forward strand.
AGGTCCTCTGTGAAATAACCAGTCTGGATAAATCACTTAGAGGAAATGCAAACTGTAGGAGCCAATTGATTTTAATGAAAAAAAAAAAAATAAGACACTCACTTTGTCAAGCTATTGTACCTACTAGCAAAACAAAGAAAAACATCAAAAAGTACCCTTTGGGCACTTTGTAATTTTCTGCAATGGGAAAGTTCATAATTTCTTTCTAAGAGAGCCTTATGGACACTTTAAAAAAACACATTTAAATGACACATTTTGAAACAAGAAAAAATAAATAGTTTATGATAAAGTTGTTTTCCATCAGTTTGACCAGAAAATTTCTATTCCCTTCCTTCTATTTGAAAAAAACAAACAAACATTATCGTTGTATAGCAACACTTTTTGCCATTTAGCTACCAGAGGAAGTTTGTTTTACACTAAAAATACTACAGTTATAAAATTATTTTTTATGCAAAAACATTTGTTTGCCATCAAAGTCAATATGTGTCTGTCTGTGATATGTACAATAAAATATAATGAAAATATAGTGTTTGTGGAATTGCTGGTATAATTTGTGGTGCTTGAATTGGTAACAGTGCCCATCAAGTGCTTCCAGAATCACAATACAATAAAATGTGTTCCTAAAAGGGCCCATAATTTTGCGGTCATATATGTTTTCTTTGCTACACTAGGAGAATGTCTTTCAGCTCTTCTTTTAAAATATTCTCTTTTCCATACCTCTCCATTCCTATTCCTAAAATCACAATCTATTCCCTCTACCTCATCTAACCAGCTAGTCACTTAATTTTGTCATTTCTATCTCTTAAGTCTACTCCTAAATCTTACTCCATTGCCCTTCTTAAATAACCATCTTTTCTCATGTCAATAACCTTCATATCACAATAAATCCCTGGCTGACCCTGGATCTCTAGTTTCATCCCTTCAAACCATCCTTCACAGAACTAAAAATGTGTTTCCTAAAACATTCATCTCCCATATTCCCTGTGTTTAAAAGCCTTCAGTGGTTAGTAATTTTATTTAGAATAAAATACAAACCCCATGGCATGGCCCAGTATAGATGACTCTTGACCATCTACCTAAGGTTCTCATTCTGGGAGGTCCCTCACATCTCATGTTCTGCCAAACTGAACTACTTGCTACTTTAGAATTGGGCCCTTCGTCACACAACCCTGACTTTGCACAGACTCTGCTCAGTCTTCCTTCTTTTGTTGAACTGCACTGATGGATTTTTATTCTTTTGTTTGTTTGTTTGCTAAGAATTAGGGCACCACAAACAGAATAGCTTAAACAACAGAAATAGTCTCGCATTTCTGGAGACTAGAAACCTGAGATCAATGTGTCAGCAGGTTGATTTCTCCCTGAAATGTATATACTTCATCTAACTATGGTCTTAATATTCATTGGAGCATAGACCTAAGTGCAGGGCAGTAGGCTAAGAGATAATACAAATGGTGTTTTCATAAAGGGTAAGTGAAAGTACTCTTAATAACAACCTGCACTAGATTAGGAGGACTGGCAAGAAGGCACAAGAGACAGTTTAGATAAGATTAATATGATCTCACCAAAAATAGAATCTATTCGTTAAATTTTTTCCCAATGAGCAGAATCTTCCATTACAAGAAGAAAAATAAAAGAGAAATTAAAACGTTTGGAAATTCTGTTATTGGTAAACCTTTAAGGTTGTGTTTACCGGACTGGATTATATAATGAAACATAAACACAGAGGGTCTGGCCATGACATTGGGCAAATACAGTAATCAGCTGAGTTCCAACTGCTGGGAAATCTCCACCAGAAACTTCCCAAGTTCACTCACAAAATGATAATTCTCTCCCCAGAGCAATCGACACTTCTAAATAACAAATCACGAGAAGATGAATTGTATTTCAAGGTTAACTCAGCGCAGTTCTCATTGATTTAACACAGAGACACATGATCTATATTTAAAGCCAAAGGTCTGGATTTGCTTCATTATTTTCAGTGTTCCCTTCATTTTAATTGCATTTAAGCACTTCTTTAAATCACACACCAATACATCCATAAATGTCTCCTATTTTTTTCATGATTCCCAGCTCTGTAGCAAGCACAAGAGAAGTATTTGATAAATAAATATTGATGGATGGATATCTGTTTAGGGTTTTTGTGTTTCACTCTTTCATGGATATAAAAAAAATCATCATTTCCAAAACACTGTCAAATAACTTCTCCCGTTTAAACTTTATAACAGTGAAATGGAATAGAAATTATTAAATGAATCTTGAAAGAGGCATAACGATGTCTGGCTCTTGGCCATTTAGAAAACAAAAGGCAGTCACTGTCAAGGAGTGGAGGTCCTGCCTCTCAGCATGGCCTGTGGGTTTACAATTCACAGGGGACAGGTTGGCTGCCCATCGAGAGTCCTCTGCCCTTGTTCTCCAGCATATAACACAGCCGGCTGACTGGTACTTTCAAACTTTAAGAAGTCATAGCACCTCTCCAAACAGACCCTTCAATGGTGTCCAGTCTCGGTTGGAGTAAAAGCTAAAGTTCTTACAGTGGCTACAAGGCCTGCCCGTTCTGGCCCCAAGTGCCTCTTTTCACCTGTTTCTACTTTGCCCTCTTCATTCCACTCCACCCATTGGCCTCCTTTCTCACCTTCAAATATGCGAGGTATAGCTAAAGTTGCCAGAATGAGGAAATAAAAATACAGGACACTAGCGTTATTTTATTTGTTTGTTCGTTCGTTTGTTTGTTTTTTGGTATAAGTATGTCCCAAATATTGCTTGGCACATACTTATATTTTAAACTTATGTGTTGTTTTAACAGAAAGTCATACTTCCTGGATGTTCTCTGGCAAGCCCAGGTGTACCCCAACTCAAGCCTTTTGTGCTACTTGTTCCTGCTGCCCGGATCCCTTCTCTGATATCTGTGATACTCCCTCCCTCAACTCCAATGTTTTGCTCAAATGTCACCTTGAAGAGGCAGGTCCTAGTCACAGGAAAAATTATAATCTGATTCTTCCTATTCTCTCTCTCTCTTTTTTAAGTTTTTCTCCAAAACTGATGTATTGTTGCTCTCTCCCAACTAGAATATAAATGTCATGAGTAAAGGATTGTTTTTTGATGTTCTGGTGTGTTCACTGCTGTATCTCTGCACCTAGAACCTTAGACACCCAGTAAATCATCAATGAATGTTTGTTGAATGAATGAATGAATGAATGAATGAATGAATGAATTAACCTCAAGACTACTGATAACAAAATGGCTAATAACAAGAACAACAACAACTTATAGTAATAATAACAACATTTTTGCACTCTTTATATTTATTGAGTATGACTGCTATGTCATTGAAATAAAGCCAAAATATTAAATTTTGTGTATGTACTCACAAAGGGTAAGAGGAGACAAAGACATTCATAACCACTCTATTTACTCCTCTGCCTGTTTGATAACAGAATCAATGTGTAAGGAACAGACTATGTCATCCCAAAATGTGCAACTTTGGCATGTGCGTTGTTTTGAGCTGAAGGCAATTAACACCCCACAGACTCAGGAGAAGTTTTCTAACTTTCCCTTAACTGAAGTAAAGAATTTAGATAGGAGGGCTTTTCCAGGAAGAGAGCTATTACCAGTGATAATTTTTTATATCAGGGAGACTTATCTATATGGCATGGTAAACATTATTTACCAAATATTTGCTTTCCTCATTTTACTGTGAATTGTCTTCTTCCCCTTCAAAGCACCAGACCCCTTCACCTTACTTCACCTTATAAATCTCAATTGCCTAACAGCCTTTGTGTCTCATGTCTCTGAGGGGACCTGTCTGTATGTAATTAAATTTGTGTATTTTTCTGTTACTCTGTCTTAAGTCAATTTATTAGGCTAGCTAAAGAATCTAGAAGGGAAGAAGGAAAGAATTTTTCCTTGCCTACAAAATGCTTTTCCTCTCCAAATCAGTTATTAAGGATAAAATTGAAAACACTGCAATCTGTGTTCTGGATATTGTAATGGTGGCAAATGATGAAATAGTATCATTAGTATTTTTACCTAAGTAGATGGTGATTAAATATATCTTTCCTTTAGAGATTTTGGTAGGAAATAGAAAAATAAATAATAAATAATAAATTATATGTTAGTATATATGTGCCCCACATATACTTTTGTGAACTCGGGCTAGGAGAGTGACACTAGTTTTGCTTTTTCACTCTCAAAGGCTTATTTTTGTACTTTTTTATTCTTCAATTACAGTTCATATTCAATATTACTGTATATTAGTCTCAGATGTACACCATAGTGGACAGACATTTATAAAATTAAGAAAATGATCCCCAATAAATCTAGTGTCCACCTGGCACCATACAGTTATTATAATATTATTGACCATATTCCCTATGCTGTACTTTACATCCCTGGGAATATTGTGTAACTACCAATTTGTACTTCTTAATCCCTTCACCTTTTTCACCTAGTCTTTAATTCCCCCTCCCCCGCCACCACCCATCTGGCAACCATCAGTTTGTTCTCTGCATCTATGAGTCTGTTTCTGTTTTTTGTTTTGTTTTATCTGTTCATATTGTTATTTAGATTTCACATAAAAGTGAAATCATATGGTATATATGTTTCTCTGTCTGACTTATTTCACTTAGCATTTCACTCTCTAGGTCCATCCATATTATATCAAATGATATGATTTCATTCATTTTTATGGCCAAATAATATTCCATTTCATATATGTACCATATCTTTTTAAAAAATATATTTTTATTGATTTCAGAGAGGAAGGGAGAGGGAGAAAGAGATAGAAACATCAATGATGAGAGAGAATCATTGATTGGCTGCCTCATGCACACCCCCTACTGGGGATTGAGCCCACAACCCACACATGTGCCCTTGACCAGTATTGAAACTGGGACCCTTCAGTTCATAGCCAACGCTCTATCTACTGAGCCAAACAAGCTTCTTTATCCAATGCCATTATGGTCAGAGGAGATGCTTGATATGATTTTAATCTTCTTAAATTTATTGAGATTTGTTTTGTGTGCTAAAATGTAGCCTATCCTGGAAAATATTCCATGTGCACTTGAAAAGAATGTATAATCTGCTGCTCTGGGGTAAAATGCTCTAAAAATATCAATTAAATCAATCTGGTCTAATGTGTCATTTAAGGCCACTGTTTCCTTGTTGATATTGTCTGGATGATATATCCATTGATGTCATGTGGTGTTAAAGTCCCCTGCTATGTCTGTATTACTGTTTATCTCTCCTTTTGTTTTCATCTCTTTACTTTCAGTCTCTGTGTGTCTTTCAATCTGAAGTGGGTTTCTTGTAGACAGCATATGTATGGGTCTTATTTTCTTATTGATTCAGTCACCATATGTCTTTTGATTAGACATTTAGCCCATTTACATTTAAAGTGATTATTGTAGGTATGAGTTATTACCATCTTATTATTTATATTTATGTTCTTTTTTCCCCCTTCTTCTTCTTAAAAAAATTATTTTACATTTCTTATAATACTGGTTTGGTGGTGATGAATTTGTGTTGTTTGGGAAGCTCTTCATCTCTCCTTCAATTTTAAATAATAGCCTTGCTGCTTAAATTAATCTTGGATGTAGGTCTTTGCTGTTCATCACTTTGAATATTTTGTGTCAATCTTGACTGGAATGAAAAGCTTCTGTTGGGAAATCAGCTGAAAGTCTTACAAGAGCTCCCTTATAGTAGTAATTACTTTTCTCTTGCTGCTTTTAAGATTCTCTCTTTGCCTTTAAACTTTGGCATTTTAATTATGATGTGTCTTAATGTGGGACTATTTGAGTTCACCTTGCTAGGGACTCTGTGTTTCCTGAATTTGTATGTCTATTTCTTTCTCCAGATTAGAGAAATTTTCAGTGATTATTTTTTTCAAATATGTTTTCAATCCCTTGTTCTCTCTCTTTTCCTTATAGTGCCTCTGTGATGCAAATGTTATGCTTGATGTTGTTCCAAAGGTCCCTAAAACTGTTGTCATTTTTTGGATTCTTTTTTCTTTTTGCTGTTCTAACGGATATTTTCTGCTACCCTGTCTTCCAAGTTACTGATTCAGTTCTCTACTTCACCTAATTGGATGTTGATTCCTTCTAGTATATTCATTTCAGTTATAGTCTTCATTTCTGCCTGCTTCTTTCATACAATTTGTATGTCTTTTTTAAAAAATATATTTTTATTGATTTCCAGAGAGGAAAGGAGAGGGAGAGAGAGATAGAAACATCAATGATGAGAGAGAATCATTGATCAACTGTCTCCTGCATGCCCACACAGGAGATAAAGCCTGCAACCTAGGCATGTGCCCTTGACCAGAATCAAACCTAGGACCCTTCAGTCTGCAGGCCAATGCTCTATCTGCTGAGCCAAACTGGCTAGGACACTATGTCCTTTTTTAAACTTATTATCTCTTTGTTGAAATTCTCACAAAGTTCCTTGAGCATCCTTTTAATTAATGTTTTGAACACTGTATCATGTCTCCATTTCATTTCTGTTTCTAGAGTTTTCTCCTGTTCTTTCATGTGGGACAGATTTTTGTGTCCTCATTTTGACTGCCTCTCTTTGTTTGTTTCTTTGTATTGGGTAGATCTGTTACATCTTCCAGTCTTGACAGGGTGGCCTTATATAGTAGGTATCCTGTGTGACCTAGTGTTGCAGTCTCCCTGATCATCTGAGCTGGATGCTCCAGGAGTGTCCCTTTTGTGGGTAGTGTGTGTCCTCCTATTGTAGTTGAGCTTTGATTGCTATTGGTATATCAGTGGGTGAGGTTGACCTTCAGGCTGACTGGCTCTGAGTATTGGCCATGACCACAGTATAGGAGCAATTGTGTGGGGCCTGAGCCCACAGGGTGGAATTTGCCCCTACAGACTCTGGTACCTGTGGTGCTAATCGTGGTGTGTTGCTTGTGGAACTAACTGGGTAGTGCTTTGTGGTAGTATGAAGCCAACCACTGGTGTGTTGGTTCTGGGGCTTCTTGGGAGGAGTTCTAGGGCAGGCCAAGATCAGCTATTGCTGAGGATCAGACCAGGGCTACCTGGTAGGAGCTACAAAGCACTCTACAATTGATAGCTGCCTGTTCTGGACCTGGAGGTGCATGGGAGAGGCCGTTCTAATCAAAGCTGGGTGCCACCATTACCAGGCCTGGTACTGGTTAGCAAAAGGGTACCCTGAGGTCTGCCATTGCCTAGAAGTTGCCTGTAAGACTTAGCCACTGGAAGAGCCTTGGGCATATCTGAGTTGGGTTAGGCGGGGTCTCAGGGAATCACCAGGGTGGGACAAGTTGTGTTTACCAGGTTAATGCAGATCAGATTTGGCCATGTGGTGGGAGGGCTCAACATAGGGACAATGGCAGCTCTCCCTCCAGCCCTTGCCTCAAAGCCACACAACTTAGTTTCTCCCTTTATGTCTCTGGAGCCCCAGAAACTATTATTTTTCCACCAGAGCCCAAGGTGAGTGCCAGCGAGTGAGTAAGTTTCTGTGTGGGCCCTTTAAGAGGATACTTGGGTTTCTAGCAGCCTTCCATCTTTCCCAGGTACATGGAATTCCCACTGATTTTCATAGTCAGATATTGTGGGAGTCCCTCCTCTCAGCACTGGTATTTTGGGTTTGGGAGCCCAGTATAGGGCTGGAACCCTTCACTCCTAAGGGAAAATCTCCATTCCAAAAATATTCCTCCCACAGTTTTCTAATCCATTCATCTACTGATGGGCACTTAGGCTGTTTCCAGATCTTAGCTATGGTGAATTGTGCTGCTATGAACATAGGGGACGCAGAGCTGCCTCAAACAGATTGTCAAACTGCAGCGGGAAGGCCGGGGAGGGTTGGGGGGCAGGAGGTAGGGGGGGTAAGAGATCAACCAAAGGACTTGTATGCATGCATAGAAGCATAACAATTCTGAACCACTACACGTGGGGTGGGTATGGGGCCAGCCAGTTTCATGTTTCCACCCCTCTTACCAGTCTCCACTTGGCTGTTTCTTTATATCCTTAGTTATAGGATTTCTGTTCAGCTAGTCTTCAGATAATTCTTTAGGTTGACTGTTCTAAAATTTAGTTATGATTTGATGAGGTCATGGGAAGATATGAGCATAGAGTTTACCTAATCTGCCATCTTGACTAGAACTCTCTAGACATACTTTTAACATCACTTCTATTCTAAATTTCCCACACCAAAATTTGTACCTTTGAAAAGCATGATCTAATCTCCCATAAACACTTAAAGTTTTCCTGAAGTTTCCCAAAAAATATTTGAGAGGTCTTAAAATATGTAATAAAATGACAAGATAATAAAGGAAAAATACAGGGGTGGTTAGGGTCAGTGTGGCAACAGATATAATAAGTCCTGCATAAGTAAGCTGAGAAACAGTTGTCAAATTTATTCTCCGAACGTGATTTGTATTTGGACTGAGTCAGAGAAATTATTCTCATCAGGGGAATGGTTTAAGGACTCATCAGTTCTTTTCTCTATAATTGAAGGCCTCTCAATTATACTCCTATAAAGTACAGATTCAAAGGAGAGAAGTGCTGAATATGCAACCACAGATCAGCTTATATAAAAGTGAGCTATATCTTCAAATTTATGGCACAGATAGAATTGTGATTTCTAAAGTTGTGTGTTTTGCTTATATTTTGAAAAATGCCTTAGTTACATAATATTCATGAACTCATCACAACCCCTACTGTTATACAATACAATGTTGTACTCATATTACAGAAAATAGAATTGAGAAATAATGAATTAAATATTTGACAGAGTAAAATAGATAGCTAATATTTCTTGAGCATTTATTATGTGCCATACACAGTGCTAAATACTTAAAATACATTATCTTTTTTTTTTTAATACTCAGAACAACCCAATGAAATCAGTATTATTTTCAATAAAGTAGGAGGGCTTAGTTCAATAACTATGATAGCTCATAACTAGTAAAGAGTGAAGTCTCGGATTTCAATTAAGGCTTTTTTCATGAAATTTTCTATAGGAATGGTTGTTTAATTTTAATTAAACATAATTTAGTTCAGGAATTGTGAAAATTAGAGATAACTATATTTGTTGCTTTTTTGCATTTTGTTTTAATGTTCTAAAATATACTTTTTCTTTTGATTTATTGTAGGAATTTGTAATGGCTTTCATGCAAAGCCTTTAGAAAATTCCAATAATTAAAAATGGAAGAACTTCAGGGTTTATTTTCATTTTCAGAAAAATAATTTCTTGAAAACTTTGTTCTTCTTTAATGTCAAAACATCTACCATATGTCTCTTTACTTGTTTCAACTGCATTTTATTAGGATTCAGTTAAAAAATTAACCTAAGAAAAAGGACTTTAAGTTATAGCATGTTTATTTATAATAAATATCTGCACATCTATTTGATCAATAAGTCAAAGAAACACAAAAGTCATTAGTTTTTAATAATAGTGTTTCTCTTAGTAAATTTTCTTTACATGTCAATATTGAGGTTTGAAGGTAGAGCCCTATCATCATTGATAGTGTCCATCACCATCACTGGCATCTTGCATGACCTGTCCCATTTCATAGAAAGCAAATAAATACTTGTGGGACTAATTAATAAGAATGAATAGATTCATGATAAATTACTTTATATACACATCACTTAGCACATACCTAGCATCTAACTGTTGGTTATTGTTTTAACTATTAGACAATTAGAGGCCTGGTGCACAAAATTCTTGCACTGGAGGAATCTCTCAGCCCAGGCTGCACCCTCTCACAGGCTGAGACCCCTTGCTCCTTACTGCCCGCCTGCTCGCTGCTCCTTACTTCTCAGCTCACTGTTCTTTAGCGCTGCCGTGGAGGCGGGAGTGGCTACTATCACCACTGCTGTGCTTGCCAGCCATGAGCCTGGCTCAGGGCTTCTGAATGAGTGACACTCCCCCTGTAGGAGTGCACTGACCACCAGGGGACAGCTCCTGCAGTGAGAGTCTACCCCCTGGTGGTCAGTGTGCATCATAGCAACCAGTCATTCTGGTCATTCCGCCAGAATGGTAGCTTAGGCTTTTATTATATAGATTAGAAGCCCAGTGCATGAAATTCATGCATGGGGGAGGGGTCCCTCAGCCCGGCCTGCACCATCTTGCAATCCAGGACCTTTCGGGGGATATCTGACTGCTGGTTTTGCCATGTGGATCAGGCCTAAACCTGCAGTCAGATATCCCTCTCACAATCCAGGACCGCTGGCTCCTAACTAGTCATCTGCCTGCCTGATCACCCCTAACCACTCTGTCTGACTGCTTGATCGCCCCTAACCACTCGCCTGCCTGCCTTATCACCTCTAACCACACTCCTGTCTACCTCATCACCCCTAACCACTTGCCTGCCTGCCTGATTGCCCCTAACTACTAGTCTGCCTGCCTGATCATCCCTAACAACTCTGCCTGCCTGCCTCATCCCTTCTAACTGCCTCTGCCTGCCTCATCGCCCCTAACCATTGGCCTTTCTGTCTCATTGCCCCTAACCACTCGCCTGCCTGCCTGATCGCCCCTAGTCACTCACCTGCCTGCCTGATCATCCCTACCACTCACCTGCCTGCCCAATCACCCCTAACTACTAACCTGCCTGCCTGAGTGCCCCTAACTACCTCTGCCTGCCTGCCTCATCACCCCTAACTGCCTCGCCTGCCTGATCACCCCTAACTGCCTCTGCCTTGGTCCCTGCTGCTGCACTAACTTGCCCCCCTGCGGGCCTGATCACCCCTATCGAGGGCCACAATGGGTTCTTAAACTGGACCGGAGGGCCGGAACAAAAGCATGGATGGAGTGTTTGTGTGAACTAATAATAATTCAAGGTAAACATCATTACATAAAAGGGTACAGTCTTTTTTTTCAATAGTTTTATTCATTTCAAACGGGCTGGGTCCAGCCCGCGGGCTGTAGTTTGCCCATGGCTGCTCTAACCACTCACATGCCTAACTGATTGCACTGGTGTCTGGTCGGTCTGGTCGTCCCACCGTTTCAGTCAGTGGGCTTTTATTATATAGGATTATAATAACAATGTATAGCTTGGACTGTTTTAAAATATATAAGGGAGATGGAACAAGTTCAGAAACACATATAAGCCTTCAAACACTTTCTAAATAACCAGAGAAATAAGAGATAATTTGCATGAGCATATGTGTTTTGTGTACTCCATCCAATTTCCCCATTCTATATAATAAAAGGCTAATATGTAAATAGATCGAACAGTGGAATGACTAGTCACTATGACATGCACTGACCACCAGGGGACAGACACTCAACATGGGAGCTGTCCCTTGGTGGTCAGTGTGCTCCCACAGGGGGAGCACCACTCAATCAGAAGCCCTGAGCTGGGCTCACAGCTGGCGAGTGCAGTGGCGGTGGCAGGAGCCTCTCCCACCTCTGTGGCAGTTGGACATACCCCGAGGGCTTTTTGACTGAAAGAGGTCTCAGGCTGGGCTGAGGTACCCCCCACCACGAGTGTATGAATTTCATGCACCGGGCCTCTAGTTACATTATAAGAGATTCCAAGATGTTTGCTTATGGTTTGTTGGATAAAAATAATAATAATACCTTAAATGTATAGGATCTATCTTATAAATAATAATACCCAAAATTGTAGGATCTATTTTAAAAATCATTGCAATGAAATATAAAATCTTGTTATGGTCAACTAAGCTGTCTTTAGCTTTATTACTATTTTTTCAAATTTTAATAATTTTTATTTTTTAATTACAATTAACATACAATATTATATTAGTTTCTGGTGTACAAGCAATTTTTCTAAGTGTCTATCAATGAATGGATAAAGAAAAAGTGCATATATGCAATGAAATATGACTCAACCATAAAAAAAATGAATTCTTGCCATCTGCAGCAACATGGGTGGACCTAGAGGGTATTGTGCTGCATGAAATAAGTCAGAGAAAGACAAAAGTCATTAGTTTTTAATAAGAGTGTTTCTCAGTGTATGTGAGGACCAGTGGTCACTTGTTTCAAAATAACCTGAGGCATTTTTAAGATGTATAGTTTTTTAGGAAAGGGTTCTTAAATCAAGCTTCTAGTTTTACATCATTTAACATTTTAAATATTTTTCTTCAATAGAAAAGTAGGTTCCTCTACTTTCTCTACTTTTAAATTTTAATTTTTTTCTCTCATTTAACATTTTAAAAAAGAAAAGTAGGTTCTCTTACTTTTATTTTATGGGAAATGTTAGATTTGTTTAGCCTCTCAAGTTGCAGTAATCATTGTCCAGACTGTATTTTATAAATACATATAAAAGCATACTTATGGACTATGGCTAGCGATGGCTCAAACTTTGATGTTTAAAATTTGGAATCATTTTTTATAAAGAGGTACTTGGCCACTTGCTTCAGAATGACCTGATTTATTTGAGCAATGCAGATCCTGGGTCCCTAGTCAAGCATCAGCTTCTCTGAGGGTGGGGCCTAGAAATCTCTATTAGGAAAACAAATTAGTTATTTTTATTGACACTAAAATTAGAATAAATGTCTTATTTCTTTGATCTTGAGCTGAGCTATGATTAGTTAGAGCCACAGCATCTGAGTGGGGAGCTGCTACTTGTTAGCAGAAGCACAAGTCATTCCTAAAATAATGCAGCCCTGGACTAGGTAAAAAGCTCTGAGTCTCTGCTAGATCTCCTAACAGCCCTGACTCCTTTCCACCACACATTCCTGGAGAGCAGGATTCTGTTAGAGCAGGATTTATCAGACCCATTCTGCATTAGATGGATCTAATAAAAAACAAAAGACATAACATTAAAACCCTGAAAACAGACAATTGTTTTATTTAATTACTGCCTAGTCCCTTTCTGGATTATGAGCATTTATGTTTCTAGAGTGGTAAGTAAACAGCAATGTCTAATTGCTTAATTAACACAAAGTTAAACAAAAAAACTTTTAGTGTTACTATTTTTGTCAATAACAGAGGAACTGGAAATCTTGCCTGAGTCAATCATTATCATTAAGCAAAATACCAGTGATTATCATTAAGTAGATGGATATGCAGGATGATCATACATTTCATTAGCCTGGGATAGCTCTGATATAAACCTGATCATCTGGTAAAATCACTAACAGCATCTTTTTCACTCTCAAAAGTACCTTAGTTTGGATGATAAGTGATGTGGTCATCAAGTCTATAAATATATCTCTAAAAAGATAGTAGAGTGTGACAAGTCCTTGAAGTTGTGTATATACCGTATTTTCTAAATCAAATGTTTAAATACCTTGTTTCACAAAAGCATAATTTTCAGGAAAATGCTTTCCAGTTATTAGAGCTTTCTGGTAATTTGAATTTTCAATCTCTTGAAATTTCCTTATGTTATTACATAGTGGGCCTTTCGCATCAGATATTTTAAACATTCCAGTGACTTGGATCAGAACCAACCTATGACTCGTGTCCCCTAGGCACTGAGCTAGAAAAGCAGGATGCCTTTCCGTAGTTGGGAACCAAAGTAGTTTTGATTGTATTTAGATGTCTTTTGGAAGTAATCGAATTGAAACTTCGATGAGCCTAAGCACTCTGAAAGTAGACCATAGCACACAGCATGACAACAAAGAACAGATGAAAAGACAAGCAAACGGAAGGTCAGAGAAGACATTTGGCACTTTCTATTTCAAAGGCTCTTTGTGGCTATTAATTAGTTAATCCTAACAGCCTCCTGGTAGAATACATCAGCATTATTATCTCTTGCTGCAGAAGCAAAACTTAGAATACTATAAGATTAAGAGGCTGTAGCAAGAATTGAGAAGCTAATGAATGACACAGTAAGAATTAGAAATGAGTCTATTTTGGGCAATTGCACTCAGAGTCCACCAGGCTGGAGTCTCTGTAATGTAGCCAACACTCCGCTCAATGATTGCCGAAGAGCACCCTAAGGAATGCCCAAGTCTGATAAGAAAAGATCAGCTCAAAGCTACTTTGAAAGCTAAGGGGGATATGTGAGTCCAGGAGGCACAGAGATGCTATTTCCCCCCCAGACTTCCGAGGAGAGAAAGACAGGGTTCAATTTACTGGGAAAGGAGATACAGACTAAAGAATACATAGCAGTTGGCCTTAGCAACAGATTTTACATCATAAATCATAACAAAGAGTAATAAAGAGGGACTAAGTGAACGAAACTTACTTTCCAGGATATGCTTTGAACCATATCCTGGAACATAGGTTACTGAGATCATTATCAGAAGAAAAAGTCACTGCAATTTTCTTAAACCCAGATAAAAATCTGAGAAGCACCTGGTTAATATGACAAAGGGTCAGAATTATTGAACTACTTGCTCTTCTACTTCACCTTGACCAGTCAATTTTCAGTGAACTCACTGATGAAACACAATGATAAAATAATAAGTGGTTTAGGAATTTTTCCAAAATGTTCAGCCTTCAGTATTGAGAAGTTCTCCAATAGTCAAAAATAATTTCTACCTTATATTATCTTGGGACATGGAGTTCCTTAGAAAACAAGATAGAGTCCTAATTTATGCTTACATCAAAGCAAATCTAGACATTTTACAAACTTAAATGAAAAAGAAAAGTACTTAAAGAAAATGCATATAACTAAATAATTTTGGCATAGAAAATATTTGTTTAGGGTTGTCACATAGAAACATATAGGGAAAAGACTAACATATTTTCTTTTTTAAAATGTTTTTATTGATTTAAGAGAAAGGAAGGGAGAGGGAGAGAAAGAGAGAAACATCAATGATGAGAGAGAATCATCAATCAGCTGCCTCCTGCACACCCCACACTGAGGATCAAGCCTGAAACCCAGGCATTTGCACTGACCAGGAATCGAACTGTGGCTTCTCGGTGCATGGGTCGATGCTCAACCACTAAGCTACACCAGCCAGGCAAGACTGACATACTTTCAATGTAAACATAAAAGACACTGTAAATAAAGTTAAAACAAAGAATAACTTAGATGTATGATGGCATGGAGGTGTTAGCTAATGCTATAGTGGTAATCATTTTTGCAGTATATAAATGTATCAAATGAGTATGCTGTACCTTAGACCTACATGATATCAATTATATCTCAATTACTCTAGGAAAATTAATTGAAAACATAAAAAAAGAATAATTTGAAGAAGTATTTGCAGTGTGTCATTCATTAAGATCATTAATGAATGAAGGTCATTAATATATGAAAGCTCTTATCAAGAGATAGATAAAATCAATATCTATTTAATTTTATAGATAAAATCAATAAGATAGATAAATATCTAATAGAAAGATTGGCAAATAAAATAAATAACAAAGGAGGAAATACAATTCATTAGTAAATTTTTTAAAAGTCTAACCTCACTAGTAATCAAAGAAATTTTCATTTAAAATATATACTATGCATAATAATACATACTAATTAACTAGTGTTAGCAAGCACATAAATAAGACACCTTAAAATTTGAATCATTTAGTTAGTAATAGAGGTCTAGGGGGCAACTTAGAATTCTATAATAATAAAAGTATAATATGCTAATTAGACCAAACGACCACACTATGACACCCACTGGTGCCAGGCCAGCCAACGCAGGTGCAATGCAATTGGTCGGGGGCCCGGCCATTGCCCCATGATTGCCCTGCAGAGAGTGGCCCAGGCCACTGGCCGGCAGGGCAATCAATTGGAGGGCTCCACGATCGCCCCAAAGAGGGATGCCCAGGCCACTGAGCAGCAGGCTGCAGCAGGTGGGCGGGGCCTCCCTTTTCGAGGGAAGCCCGGGTCCTGCCGGTGGCAGAGGGAAGCCAGTCCTGGCAGCTGGGGAAAGGAAGGCCTACTCTTGCACGAATATCCTGCATTGGGCCTCTAGTAAGTAAGAAATTATACATGCCTTTTGGCACATATTGAAAGATATCATCAAAGATCTCAGTACTGTATAAGAGTGCTCAAGAAAGCAATGTTCATAATATCCCAGGTATGGGAAAAATAGAGAACTGATTGACTAAATTACTATACATTGTATTAGAACGTACTATTAAGAAAAAAAAATCATTAAGAAAAAAGACCACCATTAGATTAGTTCTATGAAGGGTACTGAGTGCCCTGCCAGCATGGCTCAGTGGTTGAGCATTGACCTATGAACCAGGAGACCACAGTTCAATCCTGGGTTAAGGTTAGGCTCAATCCCCAGTAGGCAATGTGCAGGAGGCAGCCGATCAATGATACTCTCTCATTATTTATATTTCTATCTCTCTCTCCCTTCCTCTCTGAAATCAATCAAAATATATATTAAAGGCCCAGTGCACAGATTTGGGCACTGGTGAAGTCCCTCAGCCTGGCCTGTGCCCTCTCACAATCTGGAGCCCCTTGAGGGATGTCAGAGAGCCAGGGATTCGGCCCAATCCCCACAGGCCTGATCCAGACAGGAGAGAGTCCAGTCCTGTGTGTTGAGCATCTGCACCTTGGTGGTCAGTGTGTGTCATAGCCTGGGTTAAGGTTAGGCTCAATCCCCAGTAGGCAATGTGCAGGAGGCAGCCGATCAATGATACTCTCTCATTATTTATATTTCTATCTCTCTCTCCCTTCCTCTCTGAAATCAATCAATATATATATTAAAGGCCCGGTGCACAGATTTGGGCACTGGTGAAGTCCCTCAGCCTGGCCTGTGCCCTCTCACAATCTGGAGCCCCTTGAGGGATGTCAGAGAGCCAGGGATTCGGCCCAATCCCCACAGGCCTGATCCAGACAGGAGAGAGTCCAGTCCTGTGTGTTGAGCATCTGCACCTTGGTGGTCAGTGTGTGTCATAGCAACTTTCTGGTCATCCAGTCACTTAGGCTTTTATATACTACTAGAGGCCCAGTGCACAAAAATTAGTGCACTTGGGGGGGGGTCCCTCAGCCTGGCCTGTGCCCTCTTGCAGTCTGGGTCGCCTCGGGGGATATTCACCTGCTAGCTTAGACCCCCTCCCTGGGGGATCAGGCCTAAGCTGGCAGGCGCACTGACCACCAGGGGCAGCTCCTGTATTGAGCGTCTGGCCCCTGGTGGTCAGTGTGTGTCATAGTGACCAGTCATTCCCAGTAGTTCTGCTGTTAGGGTCAATTTGCATATTACCCTTTTATTATATACGATATATAGATTTTGAAAGGGTGCTGAGTTAATTCCCAGGAAGCTATAGAAATTGGTAGAATCTTTGTGGGCCTGACAACCTAGGTGGTATTTTGATCTACTCCAAGAGCATGTTTTTTGCAACATACTTTAGGCAGAGCTTAAAACTACTTTTTTTGGAACATCCTCTTCTAGTTCCTTTGGCTGTCCTAAGGATTCAAAGCAAGATAATCTTGAAAATATTCATCTAAAAAGTATGAGTGAGCTAATTTATCATTGGGGAATGAGAATCATTTCTACTAAATGAACAATATGTAAAAATTGTTTTGGGTAGGATCCAACAGACATAACTAGGCCTTTTTGTCTTGCCATAAATTAGGAAATTACATAAGTATCTTTTAGTCTGATTTATACATGGTGAGGCGAAATAAGTTTATAGAAGCCATCGAGTCTTGGTCAGGGCACATGCCCAATTGTGGGCTCAATAAGTTGTTTATATGGAAAATAATACAATAATTAATAATGTAATACAAGAGTAAACTCTATTTCACATACTCACAAATTTAAACCTACTTTTAACTCACCCTATATATGCTTGTGAATTCCAAACCCATATTCTCTGGACCAGAAAAGGGCAAGATTGCCATTCAAACATTCATTTTCCTAAAAATGACATTCATTATGTCGCCATAATTTACTACTTCTATGTCATAAATTTCTGGGATGCATTATCTGACTTTTTGAGACTCAATTGTAGCTTCTCATATATAGGGAGAGGATTTTAGAATAGACAGCATGGATTCACATAGACCTATGGTTCTCAAATTGAGCTTGCATCACAGTCACTGGAGAAACTGTTTTAACAGATTTCTGGATCCCAACCCCCAGAGTTCTTGATTCAGTAGGTGTAGGGTAGGGTCCTATTATATACTTCTAAGTTCTCAGGGCATGCTGATGCTGTTGTACTGGGCACTGCACTTTGAGAACTGTTGTATTCATGAAATGAGCCTTGCCCAGTTGGTGTGGCTCAGTGGTTGAGCATCATCCCATACACCAAGAGGTCACTGGTTTGATTTCCAGGGCTCAATTCCGAGCTGGGGGGGGGGGCTGCAGGAGGCAGAAGATCAATATTGTTTCTCTCTCATCAATGTTTCTATCACCCTCTCCCTCTCCCTTTCTCTCTCTCTCAAATCAATAAAAACATATTTTAAAAAAGAAATGAGCCTTGAAGAACTCACATAGTCTATCTAATATTTCTAACAGCATGCAGGCATTTTTAAAACAAACATCAGAAGTATATTTTCCTTACAATTTACATGAGTACAAATTTATTGATTTATGATATGGTAATAGATGTTGCTACAATTAACTTCCTTACAGAGTTCTTGCAGAATTTACATTTTAAAATAATTCCAAAGTCTTGAATATAATTCATTTATTTAATCTAAGATTCTAATTAATCCAACCAATCCTTCAGTTCAGCAACATTGAATATTACTTTTATGAAATTAGATGGTAGGTTAGAGTTATGAAATAAGATATCACTTATTACTTTTTATGTAATAAAAAATAATAAATTATTCACTATTTGAATAACAGTTTCTTAACAGCCTAAAAACCATGATTCTAACCTCACTTCTAATAGTAATAATAACAATAAAAAAGAAATTTTGCTTCATTATGGAGATGCTATTGATTGTGGCCACCATAGACCCCAATATGAAAGGTAAATCTCATCCTAATTTTTATGCTTATGGGCTTTTGTAGATTTTATATTATTTATAAAACCCTTCCCATAAGGATCATGGTTTTTCTCATTTCTCTTCCATTATATGTATATGCATGTCAGGTATATATTTAATATCATGTAGACATATACATAAAACTTTTTTGTCTAGCTCCCTTTCCTTATAATTTCTCAAAAAAATTATTCACAATAATAAATATGTCACTATTTGAAAATTCTTATGAATGAAAATACTATTATTATACCGTACACTGAAGAGGGAGTTCTGATAAAGAGGTGAGGGAGGTCCAGCCAGTGATGGGCCACATGTTTTAATATTTATGTACATTTTTAAATTGTGTAAATAGAGGCTTGAGGAAGTCACAGAATTGACATAGGCAGCACAGCTCGAAAGACAGAAAATGGTGCTCCTGGAGACGAGTGTATGCATTTCAAATAGTGAGTTAAGTAGTTGTTATTTCTTTTCATTTAACTCCTCAAATCAACCATTCAAATACTATTGCAAGCATCAATTACATATTTAATGCTTAGTAAGAGCCCAGAATTTCCAGAATTTTATCAGAATTAAGAATAACAGTGATTACCTTATGGGGTACAGAGGAGTTAGGTCAGTAAAATAAGTGTATGTGGATGTATGTGTGTGTGTGTGTGTGTGTGTGTGTTGTGTGTGTTGTGTGTGTGTGTGTCTGGGAGAGAACTGTCCATAATCAGGCTACAATTTTAACCTCTAAAGATATATTATTAACATAACATTATTGATTTCTTTGAGAATACAACTACCTAACAAAAGTGTTTATCATGATTTTCTTTTTCATGACATTAAATTTTGTGTTTTTGCCTATTTATTCCGAAGAATACTTGGTAAATGCTTTTCCATTTCCATAACACCAAAACCTTAGCTCATTATACAGTTCCTAACAGCATCCACTTGATCCCTCATGCCTTTACCCAGGCAATCAGACATTTAATTTTTTAGCATGCTGTAACTGATGCCTTCTTGTTCTCTTTCAGGGGTCATTTCTTTCATCAGTCACTAGGCCTGGAAGTCTAATGTTAGAGTAAACACTTTCCCCCTCCTGGTTTCCCAGAGGAGGAATTTTGACATCCTTTTGCCTTTCTCTGACCCTCTACCTACTCTGCTTCTGCTTCATTAACTGGAGCAATGTTTCTGTTTAGAAATATCTGGACAAACTGTGTCTGTTCTATCTTTATTCCTCCAGGGAGCAAGATGCCTCCAGTGAGTGTTAGTTTTGCTGCTACTACTGGGAGAAAAAAGAATATTCTCCAGGGAATATTCTGGAGGCTGTGCTGACTTGACTCAGTGGTTAAATCTAAAGAATTCTGGAGCTCAGGTTTAGCAAACCTTTCTTAACAGCCTAAAAACCATGATTCTAACCTCACTTCTAATAGTAATAATAACAATAAAAAAGAAATTTTGCTTCATTATGGAGATGCTATTGATTGTGGCCACCATAGACCCCAATATGAAAGGTAAATCTCATCCTAATTTTTATGCTTATGGGCTTTTGTAGATTTTATATTATTTATAAAACCCTTCCCATAAGGATCATGGTTTTTCTCATTTCTCTTCCATTATATGTATATGCATGTCAGGTATATATTTAATATCATGTAGACATATACATAAAACTTTTTTGTCTAGCTCCCTTTCCTTATAATTACTCTAGTTTCATTGCTTTTCTTTCTTCTTCTTTCAGTGGCAACTCCATACTTAGACCATTCCTCATTGGCCTTGCCAAATAGGACACCCACTTCCTCTACTTAGCTATGGATTCCTGTGCAAAATCAATGTTTGTTATTAATGTAAACAGAAGAGGCATTAGTAAATAAGAGACAAAAAAGAAAAAAAATAATCAGAAATTAATAATAATTATATGATTTTAAATCCCTAATAAATCTACACTAATAAAAGAAACATGCAAATTAACCATCATTCTGCCACTCTGCTACACCCACCAGCCAATCAGAAGTTACGATGCAAATTAACCCAACTAAGATGGCAGGGGCCATGGAGCTTGTGTTGCCCCTGGTGATGAGGAAGCCAACCCTCCCACCTGCCCAGGCTGGCCCTGGGCTCCACTCAAGGCTACAAAGTTTCAATTATAGAAGATAAATAAATCCTAGATACCTGCTTCCAGCCCACCCTTGCCTCACTCAAGGAGGCACTGAAAAGAAAGAAAAAAAAAAGAATAAAAGGAGAGGCTGGGAGCTTGGCCAGCCTGAAAACAGCCATCAGCCCCTCATCCAGGCTGGCCAGGCACCCCAGCAGGACCC
>NW_006285613.1:595865-600947 GCF_000327345.1 Myotis davidii
CTGAATAAAAAAATAGGTAGGATCCCTACATTACATTTTACAAAAAATAAATACCAGGTAGATTGAACAATTAAAATAAAAAGTTATCCCAGTTGGTGTTGCTCAGTGGTGCAGTGTTGAAATATGAACCAGGAGGTCACAGTTCAAGTCCTGGTCAGGGCACATGTCCTGGTTATGGGCTCAATCCCCAGTAGGGGGTATGCAGCAGGCACCAATTAATGATTCTCATCATTGATATTTCTATCTCTCTCCCCCTCTCTTTTCCTCTCTGAAATCTATAAAAATATTGAAATATTAAAAATTAAATAATCCTATATAATAAAAGGTTAATATGCAAATTGCCCCCTCGACTGGGAGTTGGACCAGAGTTCAACCAGGGGATGGGGCTGGCCCAACAACTGCCAGGACCCTTCCCCATGGCCAGCCCTGCCCCCAATAGACCCCTCCCACCCCAATTGGGTGGTGCCAGCCAGCCAACCTCTTGTGTCCCCTCCCCCCAGCCGGCCTGATTGGCCCCAATTGGGGTGGGTTGGCTGGACCCCCCCCCCATGCATGAATTTGTGCACCAGGCCTCTAGTACATATAATAAAAATAAGTAAATAAGACATCTAAATTCTAGAATTAAATGAGAGGTTTACAATCGTGAATTGGAAAAACTAATCTTACATATGACACAAAGCTCAGAAGCCATAGAACAAAAGATACTATAAATTTAATGATTACAAAATACTTTGAAATGTACATACCAAAATATCTGGATTTTTAGCAATTTATCAGAATGGCAAATGCATATACCCTTTTTATACAGCAGCAATTCTAGTCCTAGGATTTTTTCCACAGAGATCCTAGAATGAGTAAGAAATTACACATTTTTTTTTAAATGTCATTCATTTAAATGTGTCATTAAATGTGAATATTAATTTTAGCATGGTTTACAAATACAAAATATTGACAATTATAACTGCCCTTCAATAAAAGACTGAGTCAATTTTGGTATATCATTTGAGATAAATATAGCAGTTGAAAAAATGAGGCCATATGTTATTTACTAACAGACTGATTCACATGGACTCATTTAACAGTATAAGATAGCTTGTGAATAACTTGTTAAGTAGGAAAAGTAAGGTGCAGAACAGGAAATGTACTAGTTTACCTGTTAAATATCAAAGGAAGATGAAGATGGAAACAAAGAAAAACATATTCAGTAAAAATAAGACATTAGTAACTGGTTTATCTGGTGAGATAAATTAGTGAACCAGTGAACTGGCAGAGAAATGATACTTTCATCATATACTGTTGTTTTTTTGGAACTTTTAATTTTATATGTTGTTTATGTATTACTTGTTAAAAGAAATATTTTAAAAGGACAAATCTGTATCTATAAATTCCCTCTGAAAATTATATAAAGTTTGAAGCTTACTTAAACTCATCATAATTCTTTTCCTTCATTTCCTAGGATTTGTTGAAAGTATCGAAGTTTTAGCTCTAGAATATTTTTAACTTTAAACACTTAGAATGTTAAGCTCAAGATTAGTAAATACTACATATTAAAATTTGTAAAATGCCAGATCTATAACTGTGTGTCTATGGAATATATTAATGCAGGTTTTATCCCTGACTGTAGTTACCATTATCAAGTGCAAAAGCAGCCCTGTTTGAACATAAATACATGGGCAGCATATCATCTAGAATCATTCTAGAGATGGATTTAGGAAGATAAAGTTTAAAGGCTGCCTTGATAAACCTGCCAGAGTATTAATCATTACTTCTCAATCTACAGAGGCTGGATTTGAGAGAAAGCTACAGGATAACCATACAAATCCTGCTAGGTATTTATTATGAACTCATGTACTTCCCTCCCCTTTCTTCCCATGCCTCTTCCAGAAGATGCTTGGCTCTTTTTTTTCCCCTACCCTTTTATGAGGTATCTCTACAAGGCAATCTGTATCACCTGCCATGTTAAATTGAAAAAACAACAACAACAAAAAAACATCAACAACACAATAGTTTCAGCCTCCCCCATCAAAACTACTTCCTCATTCTCTTATATCAGGGCTTCCTTGTGTTTTTTTTGCCTGATAGCATAAGGTGGCTGTGATGTTATGCAAGTCTGCAGTCTATACTTCAACTGACCTTTCTCTCCTGTTGCTAAGGATACCCTGTGAACCTCAGGACCAAGCTCAGGCTAGCCTCCTGATGATGAGAGAAATGTGGCTGAGGAGCCTTTGCTGCCCTAGAAGTAGTTGCTAAAAACTCAGAAAGAGAGCCATCTAGTTGACCAGCAGAGGAATGAAGACACAAGATGAGTCTGGCCAAACCTGTAGAATCACTCAGCTGTACCTGGCCCAAATTTCTGAATTACAGAGTCATGATCTCATTAAATAAATATTTTTCTAAACCACTGAGTTTGGGGCTATTATGAAGCAACTAGAGGCCCAGTGCACAACATCTGTGCACTTGGGAGAAGCCCTTTCACAGTCTGGGAGCCCTCAGGGAGATGTCCAACTGATGGCTTAGGCCCATTCCGCGGCATCTGTCGGACATCCTTAGCACTGTCAGGGAGGCGGGCCACTGCACTCACCAGGCGTCAGCCCTGCTTATGGCTGAGAGGTGCTCCCCCTATGGGAGCGCACTGGCCACCAGGGGGAAGCTCCTGCGTTGAGCATCTTCCCCCTGGTGGTCAGTGTCTGTCATAGCAACTGGTCATTCTGCTGTTCAGTCAATTTGCATATTACATGTTTATTATATAGGATAGATACATTCTCCTGGAATAACACCCTCACTGGTTTCTCATCTCCAATGTCAGTAACTGATATCACTCTGATTAAAGAAAACCTTTCTAAACACTTTATAAACATATATCATAGTTCCTAAATTTGAGTTTTGACATCATAAATGATTTCTTTAAAAAAAAATTCTTTCTTTTACTGAAATTCCCAGACTCTAGACAAAATTTGTCTCACTCAATCCCCTGCTCCCTTCGGCACTATTTCCTTTCCACCAATGTATGCTTCCTTACTGCCAGGATGCACCTGCTCCAGGGAGTCTCCTTAGACTAGTCACCTCGCTAGGCAGCACTTCTCTCCAGTTACTTATCCAGTGCGCAGATCACTAAGCTTTCTTAGTGTTGCTCACATGTCATAGTTTTCTAGACCAGGCAGGTTTTATATAAGACTGGGGTCTGAACAGTGACTGACCTTTGAGACATTAATTTTTCTTAAGAAAAAAATAGTAGTTTTGATTAAATATATCTGGGATATTTTGGGATAAACAATAACAAACTATTTTAACAGCTTACATCCTTTTCTTCAGAACTTTATAAGAGTTACTAACAATGAAGGAAAAGTAACTGGTCCCAAATTAATCATAGAACCATTAATATTTAACTCAGCGGTTCTCAAACTGTGGGTCGCGACCCCTTTGGGGCAAACGACCCTTTCACCTGGGGTCGCCTAAGACCATCCTGCATATCAGACATTTACATTACGATTCATAACAGTAGCAAAATTACAGTTATGAAGTAGAAAAGAAAATAATTTTATGGTTGGGGGTCTGTATTTAAAGGGCCAGAAGGTTGAGAACCACTGATTTAACTGAACGTATTTTAAGAACTGTTATCTTAATAATACCTTAAGCTTAAACACAGAAAACAAATCACAACAGCTGTTCAACAAGCCCATTAGTCCTTAAATGCCTATATGAGAAAAACAAGAAAGAACTCATTTGTGATGTGGAAATCAAAGAAGCTTTTTTACTTTCCTTAGACTTCAGTACCATGAATTTCTAGACTATATTTTATACTTTCACATATTTTTATATTATTTCCCTTTGAGCAAATATATATTATTTGTATTTATTTTAGAGAGGAAGGAAGGGGGGGGAGGAAAGGAGGGAGAAAGACAGAGACAGGGACATTGATGTAAGAGTGATGCATCAATCAACTGCCTTCCCAACATTCCCCACCAGACATTGAACTGGCAACCTGGGTATGTGCCCTGACTGGGAATTGAACCTACCACCTTCTCGTGTACAGGATGACACTCCAACCAACTGAGTCACAGTGACCAGGGCTAATGTAGATATGTTAAATTAGATATTTATTAGAATAAATGTATAAACATAATCACAGTTTTGTAAAAAAGTGCTCTCATTTGACGTGAATTGATTATAGGTACACCAACTTACTGAGCCCTCAGGCTGTGCAGAGGACGGGTGGCCTGGGGGGCAGGGCATTGCCTTCTGTCCATGTCAGCACTTTATCTATTTACTCAATGTTTTGTACACATAGTATCATCTTCTACACGTGCTACGAGAAAAATCTTTTTGGAAGCAGTGATGCTCAAACTGAAGTGTGCATAAGACTCCCCTGAGAAACTTGTTAAAATGAAGACTCTGCAGCCCATTCCCAGAGTTTCTGATTCAGTTAGTGTGCATTGGGGTCAGGGATCTGCATTACTAATAAGCACCTCAGATATTTCTGAAGCAGATGGTGCAAGGAACTTCTTTGGAAAAAAATTGGTTGATCAGTAATTAGTATATGTTAACAGGAGAAAGGAAAAGATACATTATACATTTTTTCCCCCAGTGGCATAAATGTGGGAGTGCCCTAGGGTATTCCCTCTTGCACTTCTCTCTTACTCCCCAGATGATCTATTATAGTATCATGATTTAAACACTACCTATATGCTGATGACCCCAAAGTTTGTATCTTCATCTGGACCTCTCTAGTGAACCCTAAACTTGCTTTTTAAAATATATATTTTATTTATTTTTTACAGAGAGGAAGGGAGAGGGATAGTTAGAAACATCGATGAGAGAGAAACATCAATCAGCTGCCCCCTGCACACTCCCTACTGGGGATGTGCCTGCAACCAAGGTACATGCTCTTGACTGGAATCAAACCTGGGACCCTTTAGTCTGCAGGCTGATGCTCTATCCACTGAGCAAAACCAGCTTGGGCTAATTCCTCAAATTTAGAGGCAAATTTTGTGTATATGATGGGATATGACAATTTAAGATAATGAAAAACCCCTTCAGCCCCATGATCCCTCTAATCCAGCGGTTCTCAACCTGTGGGGCGCA
>NW_006285613.1:601840-603515 GCF_000327345.1 Myotis davidii
GAGAGGAAGGGAGAGGGATAGTTAGAAACATCGATGAGAGAGAAACATCAATCAGCTGCCTCCTGCACACTCCCTACTGGGGATGTGCCTGCAACCAAGGTACATGCTCTTGACTGGAATCAAACCTGGGACCCTTTAGTCTGCAGGCTGATGCACTAAGCACTGAGCCAAACCAGTCAGGGCCTAAACTTGCTTTTTAAATATGCTACCTGTCATCTCTATTTGAATTTATAACAAATAGCTCAAATTTGACATGTCCAAAGCTGAATTCTTATTTTTATTACCAAATCTTCTCTTCCCCACTTTAATGGTATCTCTATTCTACATTCTCAGTTGCTCTGGCCAACAGTCTTGGTGTCATTTTTGACATCATTTTTCTTTCTTCTCATTCACCTCCAAACCATCAGTATAACCCTTTTAGCTCTACCTTCTAAATATTTCCTGAATTGTGACCATCTCATCATCACCCTTGCTTCTCTCTAATCTAAGTGACCCTACTTTCTCACCTACATACTCATATTCACCTCTTGTCCATTCTTCCTCCTTCCACTACCGCTCCACTTGCAATATATTCTCTACATAGCACCCAAAGTGAGTTGTATAGACTGCATATTTGTGTCCTACCAAAATTAATATGTTAAATCTTAATCCCCAATATAACAGTTTTGGGGTGTGGAGCCTCTGGGAGAAAATTAGTACATGAGGGCATGGTCCTCATGAATGGGAATCATGTCCTTTTAAAAGAGACCCCAGAGAGCTCCCTTGCCCCTTCCATCATGGAGGACACAGCAAAGGCATAACTGTTTATTAACCAGAAAGTGAGCCCTCTCCACTAGACTCTTAATCTGCCTGCAGCTTGACCTTGGACTTTTCAGCCTCCATTCATTTCTGTTTCTTTATAAGTCACTCTGTCTATGGTGTTTTTGTAATGGCAGGCAGAATGGACTAAGACAGTGAGTCTTTTCAAATATAAGTTAGATCACCTTAGTCCTCCACTCAAACCATCCAAGGCTGCCATCTCACTCAGAGTGTAATACAAAGATTTCATCATGCCCTACAAAATCACCTATTTTTTTTCTTTTTCCTTGTCTCCACTATTCACCCTCTTATTCACACCCCTCCAGCCACATCATTTCCTTCATTGTCCATTTGACATGCCAACCAAGTACCCCTCTGACCTGAACTTGCTATTTCTTCTGCATGGCTTATTCATGATTTCCTTCAGATCTCTGCACAAATGCCAGAGCTTTCCCTGACCTATCACTCTCTGGTCCCATATTTTTGTTCATTTGACATAATATTTTTTTTTGCCTGTCTTTCTTCAAAGTCATTATTCATTGCCATATCCCCAGCATGCAGAACTGCACTTAAATCAAAGTAGAAATCCAGTGTTTCAGTTAAGTGGTTGTATATATGTTAATCTTCACTAATAAAAGACAAAGATGCTAATTGACCATACCTTCGCTATGCCCTAAGCCACGCCCAGCAGCCAATCAGAGAGACTATATGCAAATTAACCCAACCAAGATGGCAGCCAGCAGCCATGGAGCTGGAGCGAACAGGGGGCTTGGTTGCCCCAATGATGGAGGAAGCCAAGCTTCCTGGCTGGCTCTGAGCTCCGCTCAAAGCAACAAAGTTTCCATTATAGAAGGTAAATAAAACCCACATCACTCTG
>NW_006285613.1:603677-613100 GCF_000327345.1 Myotis davidii
GGTGTGGGGGGGGGCCTCCCCCGCCTCCACAGAAGCTCTAAGGATGTCCAACTGCAGCTTAGACCTGCTCCCCACTGGCAAGTGGACATCCCCCAAGGGCTCCCAGGCTGCCAGAGGAATGTCTGACTGCTACCTTAGGCCCAATCCCCCAGGGAGCGGGCCTAAACCAGCCGTTGGTCATCCCCCGAGGGGTCCCAGACTGCGAGATGTCACAGGCCATGCTGAGGGACCCCCCGAGTGGACTAATTTTTGTGCACTGGGCCTCTAGTATAATATAAATAGCTGTTTAGTAAATATTATAGTATCACTAATTCATTTATCAAAATATACTATTAGAAAGCCCCCCCATCCCCCTGCACACACACACACACCAAGGGTGATATATGTGGATTGAACAAATAGTAAGGTAAATGAATAGCTGTTAAAACTTGATTTCTGGGCATTCAAATAATAATAATAATAATTAATAATACTAATAATAGAGTAATTACTGAGTATTAGCCATGGTGCACATAGAACTCTCCACTATACCTTCAGATACTCACTACACAGACAGGTGATTAATGCCCCATTTTATAGAATGGGAAATGTTGCCAGAGGGTTAATGTCACTCACCTTTGCTCAAACAGAAATTATGGGGCAAGATAATAGGTGGGATTTATTGTGTTTTCAAGGTGTGCCCGGCTCCTCAGGCATCAAGTCAATGAGTCCCATAAGAACCCTTTGAGGAACCTGCTTTCCCAGGTTGCAGATAGAAATGAAAACATAGGTTAAGTTTACAGAGTGAGCTAAGTTAGCATTCAAAAGAGGGAAGTCTGACTGTTGAACATGTCCTTGTCACCTGTCATTTTACTGCTTTCCAGAGGCCTCAGGCAGCCTCAGCTCTGCGCTCTGGCACGGTTCCTATCTCACTGCAGCCGGCTTCGGGCAGACTAGCCTGCCTTCTGTCAGATACGTTTAGGGTGCACACTTGAGAAGGATGTAGAGATAATCCATTCCATGTGTTAGGCGAAAAGTGATTGTCAGATGTTAAGTTAAATATTAAAAATATTAAGTCATTCAACATTTAAGGTTATTGCCCATAAGTAGATTTTTCTAATACATAAAAGGATAAGCTCCATAAAACAGTTATATATTCAAATATTTGACAGTGCAGAATTATTGTTGCTATGAATACATTTTTTTACAAGTCTTCTCTTTGGCACTCACAATTCTCTCCTTTCTTTCTTTTTTTTCACATTTGAAAATTCAGCACTGAGCAGTTTAGTCTTATTCTGAATGATTCTATTGAACAAAATTTGCATGTATCTGTAACCTGAACTATTCCAAAGTTATCTATAATAATAAAAGCATAATATGCTAATTAGACCAGACGACCTTCTGGACGAAGCCAGGGCTGCGAGGTAAGCCCAGGTCCCAGGTGGCAGAGGGAAGCCGGTGCTGGCAGCCAGGGGAAGGAAGGCCTACTCTTGCACGAATTTCGTGCATTGGGCCTCTCGTACCATAATAGAAAGTGCATCATTACAGTTAGATTAGATAAATGCTATCTCTTCTTGAGTTGGGCATGTGTTTGTTCTTTTGCAGTGATAAAAATTTAGGTGGGAGGATTGGACTTGCTGTACTATACTAATGAGATTTTCTGGACCACAGTTACTTCCTAACAGAGTTTTGTTTTTTAAAGTGATAAATTACAAAACATATGCTGTATGACTTAAGATGTTTGATGAAGATAATGCCAATGATGAGCCCATATGGGCCTTTGCAATGAAAATAGAAACTCAAGATGATACAAATTTTAATTAGTCCTCCTAATAAGATGTATTTAAGAAAGAGGTTGATATAAGAAGTCTCTAAATTTCTCATATGTCATTCATTAATTCGCCAGTGTCATGTGTCTATGTGTGCTAGGCCATGTATTAGAAACTAGAGATCCACTGATGATTACACAGTGTGGGCCTCAAAGAACTTACACTCTAGTTGCACCCAGGGCTTTCTAAATATTAATGCTTGCCTTAATGAAGTTTCAATACCTTCTATAGCACATGGTAAATGATGGCCAACACATTTTTTTTAATTCTTTATTAGTTTAAAGTATTACAAATGTGTCCTCATCCTCTCCATTAAACCCCTTCCTCCCCCCCCCCCGCCCAACTCATGCTCTCAACACAATGTTCAACACAATTTTTTTAATTCTTTATTAGTTAAAGTATTACAAATGCGTCCTCACCCCCTCCATTAAACCCCCATTCCCCCCCACCACCCACTCATGCTCTCAACACAATGGCCAACACAATTTTGTCTCTGACCTTTTTTACCTCGGATTGGACATCTGTAATTGCAAGGGTGGCAAGGGAGCGAGGACCACTATGCTCTCCTGATAGATTTTCTGTCAACTCTCACTCTGTTTATCCTATGATAGAGCTAAAATAACTCAATGCTCAGTACATTATGGTTAAAGTGATTTTACAGGTCATTTTTAATAGGTAATTTTCCAACTGTATCACCTCAACCAGTTACTAAAACCATTGACAAAGATCATAGTTAAATAATTATAGAAAGATTCTAAATTCTTGAAGAAACACTATCGTTGAAGCACAGGAAGGTGGTGTGGACAGAGTATGTATGATTGAACTGTAATAATGTTAAACTTGCATTAAATAAAATAATTGGTGTTAGCCTGATTCTAAAGCTTATCTTTCTGGAAATATATCATAGTGTTAATTCTCAAGTCCTACTTGGAAGTCATAAAACTAAATACTCATTTTAAAAAAATATAACCCCCTAGAGTGGGTAGTATGTCATGTATATAGATTTTAAAAGAAGAATGTTTGAGAATTTATGCCTTGGCTATGAAAAGTGTCTTTAATAATGGCAATCATAGATTTTTTCTATATTTCAGGATGGATGCTAATGCTGATTTATAAAATATTTTCTCTATGCTTGAATCAAACTATAGCACAAAAATGGTTGAGTCTGTCAAATAGGTAATTTTTTGAAAAAAAGTAGCTTACTAGTTTAAAAAAGATCTATTACGATTTATTTTGGAGAGAGAGAGGATTGGTAAACAAAATCAAAGATCACCCATATAGTTTTTGTCTTTGTAAATGAATTTTAGTTGGACTGCTTTGATAAGGGTCAACCCTTCTACCATTTCCTTTGGCCTTCCGCTCAAAGCAAAGTGGATGGTCTTATTTCCTGCCTCATGAGTAAAATAGGAGCCATTAGAAATCGCTTTTATTTGCATCCAGAGACATCCTTTCCTATTTCAGTTCCTTCACATAGAAGAAAATAATAACAACAACAATAATAATAGTGGCAACAACTAATAGGAATTAAGTAAGCCTAAGGGGCCAGATTTTTTAAGTGCTTTAGTAACAAGGATTACCTTAAGTAGTCTCTTATTTTTCCCATTTTTCAAATGATAAAACCAATAGCACAAGAAATCAAGGAGCTTGCCCAAGGTCACATAGCCAATAAATGATGGAGCGGGTATGGGACTCTAGATGAGTGTGGCCTGCGACTGAAACCTGTCCTAAGCCTGCAGGGTATCTCCTACCCTGCTCTAGATCTCATACCTTCTGCCCCTCCAGAGACTGAGATAGGATTATATGTTTGCTTTCTGAGCTCTCAATCTTTCTCTCTCCATGGGCTCCTTCCTGTTCACATGGGAAAATATGCTTCAGGCAGAAGAGATGGGAGGAATGGGGTCATAGAAATGAAGATAACTCTGTGTGTGTGTGTGTGTGTGTGTGTGTGTGACACATATTTCAGTCTTACTGGAATATATTCTCTGATAATATGTTTTAATCCTCTTAAAGGCAGTGATCTGGAATTATAATGTTCTTTCTCATGAGACTGAAAAACTGAATATTTCTGCTAGGTCAGAATAGATAGTGGCATCAGGATTCCAACCCAGGTCTCTTTAATTCCAAAACCCATGTTCTTTCGATACAATAAGCATTTACCTAAACTGTGCCATATTTGAATACTTTTTGCTGGAATGTTGTGAATCCTTATTTGAAAATTCTACATATGTGTTCATAGACTCCTGAGCAAACAAGATCTGAAAGAAATAGATCTCTATCATCTTCCAAGCCAATAAAAGAATCACCATTATATTTATTTCTTGGGGATCAGAATCTTCTCTTCCACTCTGAATGGCCTCTTTGAAGAGTTTGATATTTTAACACTTATTTATGAATAAATATTTCTTTTCCAGTTTTTGGTGCTTTTAAGACTTAATTCTCACCTCATCTTAAATTCTGCCAAATTGTAAGATATTTTTAAAACAACCATGCACGTAATCAATCTATAAAGAATAATTAATTTGAGTTGTCATCAATGTTTCTTCCTAAATTTCAGTATGCAAAATTCCATTCAAAAGCAAAAACATAGAATTATCTTCAGCATACAGAGTGGTGGGGGTGGGGAGGCAGCCCTATGATGACCATATTGTAAAAGTGAATACACTGCAAGAAGCTGGCTATGGATATTTGGGTTGGAAATCCTAAATACTACTTATAGTTTTAGAATACACACAAACACAAAAAATTTCTCATATGTCTCCCTCTGACTAAAAAAAGAGAAAAAAGAAAGAAAAAGAAATGATAACCCATCTCTTGGTTTGAACAGCTTGACCCAGCGATATCTTAAGAGACAAATTGCTTGATTCCCCAGTGCTTTGTATCTGATAAAAGCAATTATTTAATCTAATCATATGTTAGTATATATTTAAAAGATTCATGTGGAGTGATGCCATAATGTTGATTGGCATCAATGTCCTTATAGGTCCCCATTAGTCTTGTATATGAGACCTTAAAGAGTATGCATCCAAAAAGAAGCCATTTGTATTTTTCCCCAAACTTACATACTAGTAAATATTTTAACAGTAGTAAACATGGTTGTTAGGTACTGTACATTCTTGCAGGTATAACTCTAATGATGACACTCACCATGCACCCACCTTCAAAGCAGAAGCAGACTTTCGACTAGTCCCATCATTTGTCTTCCTTAGACATCCACATGGGAGGTTTCCAACAGTAACACCAAAGAACTTCTTCCAAGCGGCAGCTTTTAAAAAAAGAAATCAAGTTATCTTGACTTATTGCTGATATTGAAAACATTTAAAATTTAATGTGTTTTATTTTTTTAATTTTTTTACTTTTAATTTTTTTATTGCTTAAAGTATTACACATGTTAGTACATATATCTCCTTTTTTCCCCCATTGACCTTCCCCCAGCCTCCCCTACTCCCTGTTGCATGTGTGTTTTAAGTGTCATGATTTACTTAGAAATATCCAGGGGATAAAAATAGGTCAGTAGCACTGTGGCGATATTTATATCCACTTAGAAGTTAAAAAACAAAAACAAAAACAAAAAACAGTTCATAAAAAAGGGGGAAGAAGGAAGGGGGGAAAAGCAAGAGAAACTGCATGTTGTTCTGAGTAAGTAGGCAAGCATTATTTCAGGGCCCTTTGTCTCATTTTGCCTTTCACTTTTCTAGATCTGTTAGCAGCCATCAGGTTCATGCTCAGAAACAAAGGTCAAGTATTCTTGGAATGAAGCATTTGGGGTAGTCGTTAGTTTGTTTTTCTTTAAATAAATAACCAGATTTATTCTGGTTAGAATAATGGGGGTAAAACAAGGTTACGTAGTCTCCTTCCTAGGATGATAATGAAAACAATCTTCAAAATGTAATTGGAAGCATGGCATGAAAGCATAATCTTCTAGACAGAGTTGGAAGAAGGACTCACTCCTGAGCCTTCCTAGACCTAATTACTGCTAAATTGGCAAAAGGGGCTGGAATTACTTTGGATAGTGCTTTGCCCTGTGGTTTTGATGTGCTACAGATCAACCTAATTGTATTAGTTATGGGTGTTTAGAGCTACACATATCCCAAGTTGTTTCTCAGCATTATAATAAAATTTCAAAAACTGCTTATCAAAAGCAGACAAGAATAGAAAGACAATCCAGCTAATGCTGTGATACACTAGGCAAGAGGATTTGTATAGAGTTCAGTGGACAGGGGTGGGAAGATATGAAAGAACTTTGAGACAATAAGTGATACAATCCAAACTTTCCATGGTAGGGGTGGGGAGGTGATCTGGTAACCCTGGGAAAATGAAAAAGACACAGTACTCAGGGAAAGCATATTTGCCACTAATCCAAGTGACCTCTGAAGTCAGACACACCAGGCTCTTAACCCTGATTTTATTACCTACCAGCTATGTATCCTTGGGCCAGTTATTTAAAATGTCTGTTGGTTCTTTTAAAAAAATCAAGCTAATAGTGACTACCTTGTGTTACCATATTGAAGAATATGTTGTTGTTTTTAATTGTATTGAATAGTTTAGCCAGTCCCTAGTACCTAACAGATGCTTAATATTTTTATTGGTATTTTCTATTTCCTGCAACCACTACTGAATATACCAAACCTTACCCTTCCTGAACAGTAGTTGCAGTCCCATTCTTATCCAGCCATTATGAGATTTCCCATGGTTTTCCTTTGTTCTCTGTGACTCACATAGCTCTCAAACTTATGAGTTTAAAATCAAATTTATCAAATTTCTTCCTCAACTTCTTGTTCCTTCTTCTCGATTCCTCCTAACTCCTAATGGTGTGTCTCTGCCATGCTCTCTAGCACCAGAGCCTTCTCCTAGAACCACTGTTCTCTCTACTCTGCATGGTCACCCAGCCACCCAAAGTGTTTAAGTATTCAACCAACTACCAAGCAAAATAGAGACAGACTCATTGAGAGCTGGCAGAAAGCTCTGGTATGTGTGTGTTGAGGTGGCGGGTGGAGAAGTGGGATTGAGAACAAAAGAAAAAAAAAAGAGAGAACTCATGGACATGAACAACAGTATGGTGATTGTGAGTGGGAGGGGTGGGTGCAAGTGGAATGGGGCATAGATGGGATAAATGATGATGGAAAAAATAAAAATTTTAAAAAATTCTCTTGGTTTCCATAAAAAAAAATATATATTTCCCATCCATCCTTCTTTCACTGTTTGTCCTCACTGCTACTCACCACTTTTTGCAGTCTCTGCCATGCACCAGAACCTTCACCTAGAACCACTGTTCTCTCTACTCTGCATGGTCACCCAGCCACCCAAAGTGTTTAAGTATACAACCAACTACCAAGCAAAATAGAGACAAACTCATTGAGAGCAGGCAGAAAGGTCTGGTATGTGTGTGTTGAGGTGGGGGGTGGAGAAGTGGGATTGAGAACAAAAGAAAAAAGAAGAGAGAACTCATGGACATGAACAACAGTATGGTGATTGTGAGTGGGAGGGGTGGGTGCAAGTGGAAGAGGGCATAGATGGGATAAATGGTGATGGAAAAAATAAAAATTTTAAAAAATTCGGTTTCCATAAAAAAAAAATATTTCCCATCCATCCTTCTTTCATTGTTTGTCCTCACTGCTACTCACCACTTTTTGCATTTTGTCACCTATTACTGGGACTGTTGAATGACCACTTGTCTCCTTCCACAGTCAGCAGGACTGTTCTTTCTCATTTTTCAAGGACACTAAATCATCCACCCTCCCCCACCATGATGAAAAGTTTGGATTGTATTACTCATCATCTCAAAATGTTTTCATATCGCCAAAACCGGTTTGGCTCAGTGGATGGAGCATCGGCCTGCGGACTGAGGGGACCCGGGTTCGATTCCAGTCAAGGGCATGTACCTGGGTTGCGGGCACATCCCCAGTGGGAGATGTGCAGGAGGCAGCTGATTGATGTTTCTCTCTCATCGATGTTTCTAACTCTCTCCTTTCCTCTCTGTAAAAAATCAATAAAATATATTTTTAAAAAATTTTTCATATCTCCCCACTACCTGTACACTGAGCCAGAAACAAACCCCCTTGCTTGGCATATCATGCAGCATTAGCCAGACGGTCTTATCTGCTTTCAGTCCATTACTGCCCTACAGAATACTTACTAGTAAAATACTCTTGTTTTATGTCAAACTATCTCATGAGAAATCAAGTTTACATGCCTGTCTTTAATCACTTGCCTTCACACCTTTGATTAGGTAGTACCTCTATCTAGAATGCTTTTTCTCTCAATTCTACTCCTCAAAAATTAAGTACATTCCCATATCATTTTACTCATGAGATGTTTTTAATCCTCTAACTTGAAATTTATCTTTTTTTCAACTACCATAAATGTATGTATCATACCAATGAAGATGTTATTTAATCTGCACAATACTTTGCTGCTTACAGGTATACTTGTATATTTTATTTATAAAATGATGTATATTCTATTCTGTGCTGCTTATTTGCATATTAATTGGTATTCCCAGTGATAATGTTATTGTAATAAAAAGCATTTTTTCTCTTTATGTTATTGAGGTTTTATGAAAAGAGTTTATTCCATTACTTAGAGAGCTAGCTGTAAATTAGAAAAAAAGTATAAAAGCAAAGGATACAGATACTCAGTATTCATTTAACTAAATACACACACACACACACACACAAACCATATTTATTCGTAAGATATTTTCTGTGCTAGATACTATTTGTATTTAAAAGTATAAAGGAAAAGTGACTCAAATGATAATTTATTTTAGCTGTGATGAATGCAAATAATGGAACTGAGTATAATGAAGACACCATGGCAACAACAGTGCAAAATCAGACCAGAGAAGAGTTGTTTTAGAAGGCTGAAAGGACAGTTTTGAATGGAAAAAGGAACTTGCCAAAAACAGTAATATTCACACAATAAATGTTTTAAAATGCCTACAAAATATAGATAGATAAAAGATGTGATACAAAAAGAGAAGTCAAGAATAATTCTAAGATTTTATGTCTATAGACTGATAAATGGATAAACAAAATGTAGTATATACATCAAATGGAATATTATTTATTCTTAAAAAGGAAGGAAATTCTGTTGTATGCTACAACATTGTGAAACTTGAAGACATTATATTAACTTAAATAAGCCAGTCACAAAAAGACAAATACCATATGATTTTACTTATATGAGGCATCTAAAGATGTCAAATTCATAGAAATGAAAAGCAGAAAGATTTTTACCAGGGCCTGGGGAAAGGAGGCAGAAAGGAGGAATTGCTTAATGGTTCTAGAATTTAAGATTTGCAAGAGAAAATAGTTCTGAAGATCTGTTTTACAACAATGTAAATATAGTTAATACTAGTGATCTATACATTTAAACTGTACATGTGCACCATCTATGGTCAATATGGTAAATTTTGTTATGTTTTGTACCACAATAAACATAATCAGTCTTTCTTTTGGCCCATAAGGCCTAGTGCTACCTATGTAGTATCCTCTCTTGCCAGTCTTTCCCTTAATACAACTGCACTAGACTATTTCCCTTCAAATACACTTAGTACACTCCAGCCTTAGAGCCTTTGCACTGGCTGTTCTGGTTTTCCTCTTTTCTTTGCATCTAC
>NW_006285613.1:614453-624624 GCF_000327345.1 Myotis davidii
ACCGGGCCTCTAGTTTATTTAATATTTGCCAACTAAATAAGTAAATGAAAGATAAGTCTTTTCAACACCAAAAGTGAGCCTTATGATTTAAAATATTGTTCCTAATTATTCTGAATGGCCTGAATTCCACCTACACTTCTTGTCATATTCTATCTCCCGCAGGGTCCCAGACTGTGAGAGGGCACAGGCTGGGCTGAGGGACCCCTCCTCCCCCCGAGTGCACAAATTTTTGTGCACCGGGCCTCTAGTTTATTTAATATTTGCCAACTAAATAAGTAAATGAAAGATAAGTCTTTTCAACACCAAAAGTGAGCCTTATGATTTAAAATATTGTTCCTAATTATTCTGAATGGCCTGAATTCCACCTACACTTCTTGTCATATTCTACTGGTATGTACACACAACTATGAGAGTGACAGCCATATAATGAGGCACCCACCTTGCTTTGCCAACAAATTAGTTGCCTAAAAACAAATGGCCTGATATATACATAATGGATTTTTTCCACAATGAGAAGAGATTTCAAGCAATCCTATCCTTCTCTGCCTTCCCATCTTCACCACCCCTTCCCATAAAATACCCTGGGTCCAATCCTTTTATTTTAAATTTGAAAACAAGAATGAACATTGGGAAAGTTATGGACCTTAACTTACATTCACAAAAAGAAATATAAGAGAAGATCATGTTTGATAGGTTTTGATGGAAATATGCAACTTAAAGTTTTATACATGATAATAAGGAAGGGTTACTTTTGGAGCTAAAGATAATTTTTTTAAAATTTGGTTATTTTATAATTTGTAATCAATTCTTTCATACAGAAATCTACCCTGATAGCCTAACTTTGTTCTTAATATTCCTCATGCTTTAAACGTTGACATTAACATTCATATTATAAGAATATTTTAAATGCAAGAATAGATATAATTCTAAACTGAATGATTTTAGATGTATTTTGTAGGAATAAATGCTTTTGATTTGGACTCAAATAGGTTCAATTCGCTTTGCAAACCCCTCCTATTTCCAGTTCTTAGCACTAGACATAATGCCCTCTGCAGATGGTGGATGTCATTTGATCCTGGCCCTTTCTAGCAAAATCACATATGTCAGCAAATGAGCCTAAAACAACTCCAGGTTTCAAATGAAAAACATTTGTAAATTGCACTGATTTATAATCAGGACAACATAATAAACTACAATCTAGTTATTCTCAGTGGGCCTTATTCAGCAGAAAAGAAGCCAAGAAAGGATGTTGTTGAGCTTGGCTCTTTCAGTACTAGGCTTGTGGAAATTCAATTACTTGCCTCTGGAAAGTACTGGAATGATAGCCTTGGAGAATAAAATCCCTCGTCATTTCAGAATAGAGGATAAATGGCCAGACTTGCCTGTTACCAAAAAGGCCCACCAAGAAACTGAATTCCCAGGAAAATCCATTTTCAACTTGAATTAAACACATTCATCCCTCTGGCATGCCTCATTGGTTGAACGTCAACCTATGAACCAGGAGATCACAGTTTGATTCCAGGTCAGGGCACATGCAGGTTGTGGGCTCAGTCCCTAGTGTGGGGCATGCAGGAGGCAGCCAATCAACGATTCGCTCTCGTCATTGATTAAAAATATATTTAAAAACACATACACACATTCACAGTCAACTAGTAATGTCCTCTATCAGTTCATCACCCCCCTCCCAGCTTGTTTTAGGTATTAATTTAATATCAACTCGAATTGTTATGGTACAGGAGTGTATATAAAGGCAGAATGTTTCTATTGCTGTGATTATTCTTAATTATGAGATTATTTCTTCTTATCCTGAAAGGCTAGAGGAAGGCCGTGTCACATAACCCAGAACCAATATGTCATTTTAAGTGGGTTACGATATAATTCAGGTCTCAATGAGAATCTTGATTTAAAAAGTTTCTTACAGAAAAAGAGTAGGAATAATGCATGTGAAGCATCAAATAAAACAAAATATTTAGGAAAAGTAAAGTACCCTAAGCTGTTGATGCCTGTAGTGTTTTTATATTTTCAAGAAAAAATTCCGCTGTTTCCCTTCTGAAGAGGGGAAATCGGTCCTGTCATTTGTGTCCTTCTGAGAATTTAATTGGATAAG
This sequence comes from Myotis davidii, assembly GCF_000327345.1. Taxonomy (NCBI): domain Eukaryota; kingdom Metazoa; phylum Chordata; class Mammalia; order Chiroptera; family Vespertilionidae; genus Myotis; species Myotis davidii. Next base: position 616,561 of record NW_006285613.1, read on the forward strand.
AACTAAGCTAAAATAAAATTTAAAAAGAACCAACAACCCATCAAACATATCTGACTAATTTGAACCACATAGAGTTAGACGGTCTCAGGTTTATATTTCAAAGCCTGAATATCTAAAAAAAATTGTTACAATCATAAATGGTCTGCAAACAAAGGACATAAGGCTGTGAGTGACCATATTTCTACACAGGCTTTATAATTTTATAAACCCCAAGTTCCTAAGACTGTTCAATTAGTTTGGTACCAACCAAGGCAACACCAAACACCCTTAAATTCTGGGTTATCATCCATATAGTCTGTCAATTGCTGGATGACTTTTATTTTCCTCAATGAAAGTGTAAATGTGTTGTAGCTACAACATTTAACTCTGAGCATTTTCATCAAAAAAGTTTCCTTGCAATTAGAAACCGTTCCCTCTGAAAATTTTATAATTAGAAGATTAAAATGTAAAAGACATAAGAAATAAATTTTATTTATTTATTGTAAAACTTTTATTATTTTATTTTATTCCTTCTTATCCATCCACATAAGTGTTTCTTTTCCACTTGAAATAAATTCTAAATTATTCAAATTTAACAATAATATACTTAATACTTAAGGTATAGGTTTTCTAATTACTGCCTGAAATAAAGAACTTCAAGTTAAATAAATAATCTCCATTTAAATTGATGAAATTGGGTGATATTCTAATCATTTCATATTTTAGATGTTTTATTTATACACGGTCTTGTTCTGGAATGATTTAAAGCAAGCTAAAAATACAAGCAACCTAGAAAGACAATTTTTATTCAAAATCAAGGGAAACAAAATAAAGGAAAATAAGATCAGACAAAATAAACAAATCCCAGAGTGAAAGCCAAAAATAATAGTGGCAGTGAAACCCTATCCACTCGTGGGAGATGGGACAGAACATTGATCAGCGTTCAATGCTTTCTAGCAGGTAATGGGACTAGAAAATATGGAATCTATAAGTTCAAAGCAAAGCAGATGATTATGACAAGCACTGATATTCCTATAATGAGACAGGAGAGAAATTACCTTTTGTGTCCTTCTGAACAGATACTGAAAGATTTATTTAATAAACACCTCTTTTACCACCCTTCACATTAACACAGTGATGTGTGTAATTGTATTGCTTCTATATAATGTACCTTCATGTAAACTGATGACATTACTGAACTGTGACCAGCACAGCCAGTGGTGATCCTGATGAGGGGCGGTAAAGAATTAAAGAAAACAGACAAGAGAATACAGTTGGGGCCCGGTGGATCACTGCCTGAATGAGGAAACAGTGACACAGCCGGTAAGCTGAAGCTTTCATTTATAGTCAGATCACACAAAGCAAAACAAGGGCAAGATGTTTACAATGCTCTTGCGAGTTTCAAATCTCCTTCTTTCCTGTTGTTGCCATTCTCTGAACTCTATCAAGCTTTGTTTAGGCAGCACTTGCTACATCCCCTGCAGCCCACATCCCTTAGCTACCTAGGACTACAGGGTGGGACTATAAGGTCAAGCTTACAACGTAGCCTTTTGGCTATAACTGTGCTGGGAGAGCCTTGCCCTCCAAGCTGGGACTTGTATGTGGCTTTGCCATAAGTCAGTCCAAGGCTTGAACCTGACCAAACTCTGTAGCCGCTCTCCACACATTACAACAAAGTACAGTTCACTGAAAATCATTTTACCCAGGGACAGTTTATTAGAGTTCTCTTTGGGAGGATGACTTGATTCAGAGGTGAATTTTGTTGCAAAGGGAATACATGGGCAATAAGTACACATTGTGTGGCACTTTTTCTACTTAGAACTTAACTCATATTATAACTAGGCCATTTATATCATTCTAGGTTATAAGCTTCATAAGAAAACAACAACAATGACAACAAAAAACACAGCATTGATAACTCATATTATAACTAAGCCATTTATATCATTCTAGGCTATAAGCTTCATAAGAAAACAACAACAACAATGACAACAAAAAACACAGCATTGTACCCTCAGCTCCTAGCAAAGCATCTGACTCTCAGCAGTCATGTGAACATTTGTTCAATATTGAGTAAGTGCATAATTTCAGGAATTACTACAAATATAGTGCCTTTCACTCTAGCATTTCAGAATTTACTCCCTGACAAGCAGCTGGAGGGCAGGTGATATACTAATATGTGATAGATTATTGTGGAGGTCCATGATTGAGGCAATCAGTTGGACTCACTTGAGCTTCTTTCTAATGATGCTAGTGATTGTCAGTACATTGCCTGAAATTGGTTAATGTTAGACTTATATAGCGAGAGATAACCATCTTTTATTAAAATTGTATACGACTAAGCCAGCACAAGTTTTGTTATTGAGCTTAATCACATTGGGGAACTCTGGGAGAAGCTGTAAAGATGCATCTTAAATTTATCCCACTCGATGGGCGAGGGAACTGGGGTTTTATACACAACTTCCATCAGTCACTTCTTCAAATATTCTACCATTAGGCTTGTAAACTTTTTCAAGCATTAAGAGGAAAGGGAGAAGTGAAAGAAATAATAATGTATTCATTTATTCATCCATTCTCTTTTGTCCTCCTCCCTACCTTAGAAGGGTTATGCAGTACAGATTCATACATGATGAGCATAAACTCCCAAACAGAAGGCTTTTCTGTCACCTGATTGACATTTTGATTTTACCCATTTGCAATTTAATTTCCTTATTATTTATATTGAAACATCTTCTCTCTCTCTTGTTGGAAATTTTCAGTGATTTACAATGGCAACTGTAGCTGAAAACAAGCTACACAACTTAAGTTATAAAGCACAAATATGCCCTTTCTTGCATCCAAAAATAGCCTCAATCAAATAAGGTTAGAGAATAATGGTTCCCAAGGAGCTTGCAATGCCAAGGACATCCAACTTTCTAATTTATAGTCAGAGAAGTTACATATGAAAAACAAAATATGTTTCATTGTTAAGCAAACGCTCTTTCTGGAGAGTCAACAAAAGTGTGGGCAGCTTATCTGAACATACAAGTAGCAAACTTTTGAGCTACAGAATGTTAAAGCTGAAAGCCAAGTCAATAATTTGAAATAAAAGTGGAAAATAAGAAAAAATATGGAAATTTTGGTCTAAAAAACTGTTTCTAAATTAAGAAAGTTTGATGCACATACAAATCCTGGGGACAGTAGGTATAGTGAGGGAAAACTGGTTAACTCTTCAAGGCTCCAAAATGCCACATGGTAAGGCAATTTTACCATTAAGATGAGTTTTGGCTGTAACAGACATAAATATTGAGGCTCCAGGAAATAAGAGGTTATTCTTTTCTCTCCTACTTAAAAGCGGTTCAAAGGTGGGTGGCTCGGGCCAATGTGGCAGCTTTGTGCTGTCATCAGGGATCCTGATGTCTCTTTCCAACTTCAGTATTCTAACACATGTCTGCTATTTCTAAGGTTTTCCCATGTTTTAAAGCGACTGCCAGAACTCCCGCCATCACTTTGGCATTGCACACCAGATGCAAGACGAAAGATAGAGCAAAAATATATCCTTCCCAAATAATTTAAATCTATGAACAGTTTTGCTGAAATTTTACATACTTTCATATGTTCCCACTGTGGTCAGCACTACTTATCTCGTGGCCACAGCTAACCACAGTGCAACCTGGAAATACCATTATTTGTTTTTTATTTGTTTGTTTAATACCAGGTGGCAATGACCAGGATGGTATTGTACCTAAAATTTATATGTATACCAGACTCACTTAATTTAGACTCAGCTATTTATAACCTTAATTTTCATTAGTTTTTTTTTTAAATTTTCTACTTTATGTTACAAGTTATTAACTAAGTTTTTGTCTTTAATGTTCTGTTAATATTCAAATTTAAGTCATTGCAGTCGAAGAGAAAAACAACTCTTGTTCTAGGCAAACAGAAGTTACTGTCTCTGCAGCCACATGAAATAAGACCACAAAAAATGAAAAAGGAAAAGGAAAAAGACCTCTGTGTTGCCTTTAACTTAGAAATAGGCAGAGAAAAAGAGGATGGGCTAGATAGTACTATTCCTTAAAAATCTTGACCAACCAACAAAGAGTCATTCTCCTTCACCCTTCCTCTTGACATCAGAATGTGCACCCAGTGCAGTGCTGAGTTTTAATAGCCAGTGCTTGTGGTGGGTTGACTCTATGCCAAGTTGTTTTCTAAGGGACAAATGTACCCCTTCAGCCAGCCATGTGCCATGGGTACTACTTTCTCCATTCTACAGATGAGAAAGAAAGTAAAGTGCCAGGGACATAGAGTTAGAAAGTGGTAAAACTATGATTTTGACCCAAACATTTAGACTCGAGAGCTGTATTCTTTACCACCATACTATATTATATCTCCTTTTTATATCTTTAACAGAACCAGGGATTGGGGAAGAGGGGGGCATATGCCCTGGTCACAAAATTCAATAGTTGAAATGAACAGTATTGTGATGAAATGTTTTTAAAATAAATATGAATGCAAAAATGCATGATAAATAAAATATCAATTTTTGAATAAACAGTGAAATGTTTGAGGCAGAAAAATGTCCTATGCTTTTTTACTCTGTGACATCTGACAAGAGAATGATTGGTCCCAATTTTTTTTTTAATTTTCACATTACCTAAAACAAGGTTTCTCAATAGTGCCACTATTAGAATTTTGGGCTGGAAAATTTTTTGTAGGGGGTTGTCCTGTACATTGCAGAATGTTCATCAATATCCTCAGATTCTAGTCATTGGATGTCATAGGCACCTCCTCCAGTTGTGACAATCAAAAAATGTCTCTAGACATTGGCAAATGTCCCATAGGGGAGAAAGTCAACCCAGTTGACAACCACTGACAACCAATTAAATGCATCTGATTTATTTTTGAATTATCAAAAATAATTTCAAGTCCCTTTAAAACTGCACAATGTTTTCATAACACATTCATCTCAGGAATGTGGTTAATAACTATTACAAATGGGTTTGTTTTGTACAAACACACTTAGCCTACATGATAAATTCATTGCAATTTAAAAAGTCCTTTGCTCGTTGTGATTTTAAAAAAATCTTCTGTAATTTGATTATTTACCATTTAAAGAAGAGAGGAGTTAAAGCTAATGGTTTCATAGTGCTATCATTACAACTTTAGATAGTTATTAATATTTACATTTTCTTACCTCAAATAGCCTTGTAAATCATAGCTAAGTTCCCAAGTCCTATTAAAGAAACAAACAAATCAAATATATAAGAAGAAGGAGAAGGCTATGGATGAGGAGGAAAACAAGGAGGATGAGGAGAAGCATCAGAGAAAAGGAGGAAGGGGGAGAGGTCACTGTTAGAGATAGGAAAGAAGAAGAGGGGGGCGATGGGGAGAGGAGAGAAGGAGGCGAAGGATGAAGAGGAGAAACAAGAGGAGGAAAGGGAGAACAGGGATCATAAGAGCCCAGGATAGTGCACAGACACACATGGTCACTCCTGCTGGTGAAGTGGAAAGAATCTGTATGGGCTTTTGAGTCTCATTGACTTTGCTTTGAATCCTGACTCCTCCTTTTCTTAACGATGCGATTTTGGCTGGGTTACTAACTTCCCTGTTAAGTGTGCCCAATAAAGCACCTAGAACTGTGCCTGAAACACATAGACAATGCACGTTATTTCCATTATCCTTTCCTGTTAATGTCCGAGTGATTTCTTTCCTTATTGGGTTCATCACAGGTTTTCATATGCTCCTGAAGCCTAGGAAGGGATGCAGGACAGCTTACTTTCTATGCAAAATTTCAGTGCAACGAACAATGTATGTGTCCATGAAGCGGGTCACATTTCTGCTTCTCTGGTCCTTATGTTACTCTGCAACTCATCAGTTTCAATCTAGGTCTTGTTCTCTAGACCCCTGAGATAAACAGACCCGTGTCAGAGCCAGCAGGAGCCCTCTGCACTGCTGCTCTGAGTTATTCTGAGGCCATATATTCTCCTAAATTCTCCAATCTAGGTCCTGTTCTCTAGACCACTGAGATAGACCCGTGTCAGAGCCAGCAGGAGTGCTCAGCACTGCTGCTCTAAGTTATTCTGAGGCCATATATTCTCCTAAATTCTTCCTGACTACGCCAGGGCTGGTTCTTCCTTGAACCCTGCCCATTGTACTAACTGTTGGGAACTTAGTCCAAGTTCCTCCTTTATACTCTGCTCACTAACTACAGGTGTTGGGTCTGAGTCCCTCTGTTAGGGCTGGACCTCTTGGATGCCGGGTCTTAGATGGAGAAGCCATAAGAGGTTGTGGGTGTATAAGAAGGAGTCTTCATTGCAGAAGCCAGTGGCCACATGGCCATCAGACAAGACAATCCTTTACAACAAAGTCTATATAGGCAGGCAGCCAGGCACTGGCTGGTAAATACATTATCTTTCCCATAAAGCAGCATCAGTCTCTGTACCCACAGCTATTATCGGAGCAGCCTCACGCTATCTTCTAGACTCACTGCCTCACATCATAGCGGTACCTACAGCTCTCTGGCTCAGCACCTTCTCCTAACACTAATCCTAACTCTGCCCAGCAAACTGGCTGTTAACATAGTTGCTATATCTGAGCTCTCTATGAACTCAACCTTACATTGTAGCAGTAAAGCTCTCAGCTCCGTCTGAGCTCTCCTCTCTCCTGCACACATAGGAGCTACATTCTCTGTGCCTGCCACCTCTCTTCTCAGAGCTCTCTAGCCTCTGCTCTCCCCATCACACTCTCTAGCAGACTTCTACACACACTTTTGGTCAGTAACCTGTATATTACCCCCAAAACAAAGAAGACTAGCTGCCAACAGTGAATCAATCATTTGGGTTACAGAAGGGCACAGTGTCCCGTGGATTGGCCTTGGGCACCCTGATTTGGCTCCTGCTCAGAGCAGCCTTGATCATTCTGGTGTGTTGACAAGGCCTCTGTGCTCCTATTGGCCTTGATTATCCAGGGATCCTGGTGTGGTTCCCACAACCTGGTACCAGAATATCATATAAGAATTCTAGTAATAAAAAGGTATGTGTGGAGGATGAAACTGCCTCAATATTAGTGTCCACATTAAAAAAAAAAAAAACTACTCCTGGTTTAAGTAATTAATCCTCAGTTTGCATTAAAATTAAAATGTTAAGTAAATATTATCTATAGAAGTACTTCTCTGTTGTTTTCTGCAATGAATGTCTCAATGATACATTTTTTATTTTTCTCATATTGAAAGACCAATTAGTTAAATATATGCGGAAGTGTTCCTCAAATATCATCAATGAGAAAATACCTCTGCTATTTATAGTCCATCCTTTTGTAGTTCTTGTTTACATACTTTTTATTTAATGTTGAAGAGTGTAAGCTAAATTTAGTCAGAAATGTCTACCACTATGTTTATTTTCATATCCTAACTTGAGCTTTTCTTTTTGAACTAAAAATAGTGCAATTGCAATGTTTTCTATTTAAAGATGTGCTTTTTAAAGATAAAATATAACGTGCATAAAATTATACTGTTTCCATGAATAAAGAGACTTCAAAAGGACGGCTAGAACATCAAGCAATTGAAATAATGCCATCTCTTCACAACATTCAGTGTCCCGTTAAATAGTCTGTCAGACTCCTTCCAGTGAACTCAGATTATTTACAAACATTGGATTTTTAAAAATACATTTATCTGAGGAAGCCATAAATAACAAGTTCAACTTCTTTGAATGGTTAATGCATTTAATGAATCTGAAAAGTGTAGATAGGCTATTTTACTAAGGTTTATGCTGCATAAGAGGAAGACACACCAGAAACATCAAAAAACTACTCCTCCAGCACAAAGGGATTTTATTATTGGAAATCAGAAAGAACACTGTCCTAGAACCTTAGATGAGTAATGCATGACCCAGTTACAAAGGAGAGGAATTAGATCAATGGTTCTCAACCTGTGGGTCGCGACCCCTTTGAAGGTTGAACGACCCTTTCACAGGGGTCGCCTAACACCATCAGAAAATACATATATAATTACATATTGTTTTTGTGGTTAATCACTATGCTTTAATTATGTTCAATTTGTAACAATGAAAATACATCCTGCATATCAGATATTTACATTATGATTCA
>NW_006285613.1:625081-633109 GCF_000327345.1 Myotis davidii
CATTTGTCAGTTGGGTAAACTGGGGTATCCTCAGGTAGAAGGCTTTGTACTGGGTCACAGTGTTGGTTAGTGTAGATGCAGGCCTTTATGCTCCACCATTCTTGACCCTATAATATCTTACACACAGTGTTTCCCTCTTGCTCCATAATAAATCTGTTTTCCTAGAAATCCTACATAATGAAGATCTATAAATGTTGGGGGAGAAATAACAAGCACATGTACAAAAAATCATAAATCTTTGGGATAATGGCCAAGTTTTCATGGTCAAACCCCAACAAATTTCTAATCTTTCCAAGAATACTATAATTACATCCACTTCCTCCTTTATCTTCATCAATGAAGAAGTGCATGTGGTATTGCGGAAATGGGAAGTCACCACTTTTGGTTGGCCTAAGGTGTCAGAGTCAGGGAAACTGATAAAACTATATTTATAAGTTCTTGTACAGTGCCCCAGTCTCAGCAAACCCACTGTTTGGCCATGTTGGGATGGTATTTAACTGGATTGGTAAACATGGAAGAAAACAATAAAGATGGTTACACTTATTCCCTGTGGATTTAAGTCCCCTATGATTTACCCAGGGAGTTGTTTCTGGGTATTGCATAAATGGATTACCCAGGACACTTAAGAATTTCTGCTAAAGAATAAATTATATGACTTATACCAGCCTAAGTAGTCAATCTAGTTCTACATTTACATCTGGGGTCAGTCTCTGAAATCAAAACACTCAAGAGCCCTGGCTGGTTTGGCTCAGTAGATAGAGTGTTGGCCTGTGGACTGAAGGGTTCTGGGTTGGATTCCAGTAAAGGGCTCATGCCCAGGTTGTAGGCTAGATCCCCAATACAGGTCATGCAGGAGGCAGCCGATCAATGATTCTCTCTCATCATTGATGTTTCTCTCTCTCTCTCTCTCGCTCTCTCTCTCTCTCTCGCTCTCTCTCTCTCTCTCGCTCTCTCTCTCTCTCTCGCTCTCTCTCTCTCTCTCGCTCTCTCTCTCTCTCTCGCTCTCTCTCTCTCTCTCTGAAATCAATAAAACCATATTTTTAAAAAACTCAAGAAAAAAATGGAGGTATTATAATTACATCTACTCTAGTTTCCTCACCAAAAAGAAACCAAACATTGAAACATCTGCAGATTCCCCTGCAAGTATGAAATGTGATCAATAGTATATTTGGTGAATATTGGCTGCCATAAAAGTTTCAGGATGAACCAGAGGAGAAGATAAACTGTCCATGAACTTGCTGTCTGGATTGAGTCCTGCCAGCCATATTGAACTTGCCAGCCCACATCTCAACAATAATGCATGTTGATAACCAGAAAGTGAACAATACTGCTGACCTTGCTGCACAATGGAATAGCCACATATCCTACCACAAATATGCATGCTGCCAGTGATGGTGATGTGGGGCCTGATTGTGATCACTACAGATGATACTATTGAAGGTGCATCCAGGACCCATTCACACCAGAGAACCTAATCCTATCTAATAAAAGACAAAAACGGTAATTAACTGTACCTTTGCTATGCTTCCCATTGGCTAATCAGGGTGATATGCAAATTAACCACCAACCAAGATGGTGGCTGACAACCATGCAGCTGAAGTGAGCAGGAGGTTTGTTTGCTCCTGTGATGGAGGAAGCCAAGGTTCTCTGCCTGCCCAGCCCAGCTCTGAGCTCCAAAAGCAACAGCTCTGAAAGCAAAGAAGTTTCAATTATAGAAGTTAAACAAACCCCAGATACCTGCTTTCAGCCAGCCGTGGCCTCAGAGCTGGAGCGAGCAGGATGGCAACAAAGTTTCAATTATAGAAAGTAAATAAATCCCAGAATAAAAAAAGAAAAAAGAAAGAAAGGAGAGGGTCCACCAGAGGGCAGATACTCAATGCACGAGCTGCTCTCTGGTTGTCAGGGCGCTCCCACTTGGGGAGCTCTGCTCAGTCACAAGCCAGGCTGATGGTGGTGGTGGGAGCCTCTCCTGCCCCCTCAGCAGCGATAAGGATGTCCGACTGCAGCTTAGGCCTGCTCCCCGCTGGCAAGTGGGCATCCCCAAAGGGCTGCTGGTCTGCCAGAGGGATGTCTGATTGCCAGCTTAGGCCCAATCCCCTGGGGAGCAGGCCTAAGCCAGCAGGTGGTCATCCCCCGAGGGGTCCCAGACTGCAAGAGGGCACAGGCCAGGCTGAGGAACACCCCCCCCCCCAGTGCACAGATTTTGTGCACTGGGCCTCTAGTCAGTTATAATATACATTGGGGGAAGTAAGTGAAGTGTGAGTTGCTAATTTCTGTTTTTCCATTAGAAAACTGAGTGTCACAGGCCTATGGCAGTGCTTAGTCTCTTGAAAATTTTGTTATGCATATATTCTGAATAACTTTGCCCAAGAAAATTTAAATGTGGTGTGAAAAATGCGAGTTAAAGGTGCTTTCCCGTCAAAACTCATCTAGAAATGATACCCATGGTTAATTCCAAGGCAGGAGTCTGCCAACCTAAATGGATAGGTCAATCAGATTTTTCAAATTGAATGATGAGGTAATTTTTATGCTGCCCTCCTAGGTCAAAGACCAATAGGCAAGCTGCCCAAGCTGTGTGCTGAGGTTGACAGACTTGCACACAGAAATTATTTAAATGTTAGTTCCACAAACTCAGTCACTTCTACTAATTTAATTACAAGGTCTTCCCTGACAGGTGATAGTTTTATACACATGCACCATTATTCAGCACATTGCATGAGTTCTATGTCGTAAGGCTTGTTTCTGGGGGTTAGAGAGAAGTTAAAGTTAAATGTATCTACTTCTGACATTTCTTAACCTTACGGACTCTTTCCAAAAGGCAGAGTGAAGTTGGCCCAAACTCTTGAGTTTCATCACATCAATTCAGCATATTTACTGGCTAATTAATTTTTGGAATAAGGGTGAAGAAGGTGAATCTGAAAACTGATCCCTAATATTCCCTCGCCTTCTCTCTGGCAGCTGTATTAGAAGACACTTTAGTCAGTTTTACTCCTACAATCCTTAAGTTCCAAGTGTTTGATATAATTGAAGTGTGAATTGGAGGAAATAAGCATTTTTAATACTGACATTTTGATTCTCCAAAAGCCCAAAGTTCGCCGAAACCGGTTTGGCTCGGTGGGTGGAGCGTCGGCCTGCGGACTGAAGGGTCCCGGGTTTGATTCCGGTCAAGGGCATGTGCCTGGGTTGCGCGCACTTCCCCGGTGGGGGATGTGCAGGAGGCAGCTGATCGATGTTTCTCTCTCATCGATGTTTCTGACTCTCTATCTCTCTCCTTTCCTCTCTGTAAAAAATCAATAAAATATTTAAAAAAAAACAAAAAAGCCCAAAGTTCAAAGTCCTAATATTCCACCTCTCATTTGAGGCAGCCTGTTGCTGTGAAAATACAACCAGGTTATTGAAATCATGACTTCTCTGAATAGTGCATCAGAAAATACTGGTACTCACATCTATTTTATTTTTTTTTTATAAGGCTAACATATAGACATTAGGATGCTTTTAGAATTGTAAAATAAGGATAATCTAGATTCTACATTGTAGATTTTATATTCAATTCTGTTCCCAAACCCTCATATGACCTAGGAAACTTGTTTTTCATTTTATTATAAAGAAGCAAGATCTCATGATAAGTAGAACTACTGACCTCTAACATTCAACAATTCTACATTTATATCTACAGATGTAACAATTATAAGATAAACTCCTGCATCTTGCTGATATCAGCTTTTTAACCTATGTTTTTCCCTCTTACCTGGTTGCTATCAACTAAGTCTAAGTCTTCAACAACTCTTGGTTAAATTACAGCAAGAAATTTCTTATAGCTCTAAGCATGTTTATAATTCTACTCCTGAATGGTCGTTTTACCAGCAGTGAATTCCATTGCTGTAAGGTTTGAAGTTTAAAAGCCTTCACGTAACCTGAAAAACTCAGTATTATTTGGACCTTATCAGAGATTTAAGTCTAATTTTCTCCCACATTCCTATCTGGCACTTCATTCAAATATACTAGTCATGTTTTCTACCTCAAGGTGAAATTTTCCGCATTCCCCACCATAGCTTCTCATTAATATGCTAACTTTAAATTCCATCTCTTCCTTTGCTTTTCACCTAACTTCCACTTAGGTCAGTTCTCTCTGATATACTGTGTCTCAATATCTTACATTTTGTTTTATAGTATTTATCCCAATAGCAATGAAATAAATTTGGTAGGATTATTTGTTGTATATATATCTCCCTCAAAGGTTGCTTGTTTTGATAACTTCTCTACACCGGGAGTCTGGCGTAATGTCTAGCACAAAGGAAGTATTTGAGAAACAATTGTTAAGGTTCAAATATCTCTAATAAAATGGCTAATTTCCCTGGTATAACAAATCCTGTTAGCCTCTTTCTTATCCCTTTTACCTTTCAAATTGATATAGTGGCCATAGATAAAAGAAAAATGAATACGGTGTTACCTATCATGCAATATGATTTAAATCGCTGACAGAAAAAGCTCTTTACATTTGAAAAATGCCCTGTTCCAAATATTCTCAATATGCATTACCCAACATATACACAAGGGCCATGTTTGATACTCAGCCTTTGCAAAGTATCTCGGCTTAATTAGCATCTACACCTGGTATGGCTTCAGGCAACTACTTAGAAAGCAGGAAGCAGAAACATAATTTCTGTCAATCAAAGTTATTCATATGGATCACTAAACATTAGTCTTGAAAGCGTCCCCATGAAGTAATGCCTCAATATAAAAAAAGGAAAAATCTGCTTCTGAAATAAACAACAACAAAATACAATGTAAGTTTATGTAGAGATCTAAAAAGGATCACCGGCTTACAAAAACAAATTTGTTTACACGTATCAAGTAATGCAAAGAAAATTGTGTCCCCTCTGAATATAAAATGAATGGAAAAAAGTATAAAACATATTTTTAACGTATTTCCCATTCAAATATATCATATAGGTCCTCGTTCTGTAGTACACATTCTGATTCACACCAAGACTTACTCATGTGTAAAATCTGAAAGGATAATCCGATAGTTTATCACTGTCATTTCAGGCTTTGATGTAGAAGCAAAAAGAGGAGGTTAAAAATATTCAATTCCAATTCTCCTGCTTTCTCATTTCCTCTTTTTCTTCTTCTTTACCTTATCCACAATAGAAAATGTAAATAGAGCAAACTGGGCTGGTGGGATGAGCAATGGAAGAAGAAAGAGAAAAGGAAGCAGAGAAAAAGAGTACAGAATAGCTATAGAAGGTATTCGGAAACCATGCCCATCTTTCCAGCAGGACTGAAATCAAGCTAAATAAAAGCCAAAAACACTGAAACATTATTCTTCCTTGTTCCATACTACCTAGACATTCCCACACAGGGAAAGCTAAGTTAAGAACAGTAAATACTGAAATCATGTCAAAAAGGGTTAAACAATGTTTCTTATGAACATTTCCTTTAATCTCTCTTCATACTATCCATATGGTCCTTTGTTCTAGCTGGCTCCTAGTGAAACAAAAGATTCATGAGCAATAAGTCAGTATGCTTTATGAGGTAGAGTATCTCCAAAACAACACAAGTGCAAAAGTGTCTGTTACATTGAACTGAATGAGAGGATAAATGAAGGGAGCATTGTGTGAAATCTGTTCATGCACATCAAGTAAACGGTATTTCTGGTGAGAGGGGTGTTCTCAGGCCCTACTCACTATAGACACTGAAGAATCTAGTAATCTGTAAGCACAACTAGGTAAACATGATATACAGAAATACTGAAAAGAAAGGTAATAGAACGTTTATTATTGGGTGGTTAAACTAATAGATGCATTTTTAAAATATTCTTCTGAATTTTCAAATTATTCATAATCAGAATACCTTATTTTTAAAATGGAAAATTATTATTTTAATAAAAATAATTATGGCCTATCACCACAGAAACTTATGCATACTAGGTCCCTTTTAGTAGAACAGACCACACACAGGTGGTCCATGTTCAGAAATGGCGAAAGCTCTGCCCTGTGTATGCGCAGCCTCTGGGATTGCTTCCACTTTGCTGTGCTTTACCAGGTTATAAACATTACTTACAGTGTCAAACCTCCTGTTACATTAAACTACGTTAGAAATTCTCAAGGGGTTAAAAATCTCAAATGTTCCATATTTTAACTAAAGCCTATTTAAATAATCTTTCTCATGTATAATCTTAACTTTTTTACAAAGGAAATAATGTACCAAAGCACATAGTAAATATTACTTCCTATATAATAAAGAGGTAATGTGCAAATTGACCTTCACACCCTCACAAGATGGCTGCCGGCAGTTAGGAGTGACCAGGTTGGCAGGAAGGGGACAGTTGGGAGTGACCTGGCCAGCAAGGGGGGGAGCGGTTAGGGGCAATTAGGCTGGCATTCAGAGGCAGTGAGGGGCGATCAGGCCAGCAGGGGGGAGGGCAGTTAGGGGTGACCAAGTAGGCAGGCAGGTGAGCGATTAGGAGCCAGTGGTCCAGAATTTTGAGAGGGATATCTGACTGCCGGCAGTTGGACATCCCCCAAGTGGTCCCGGATTGGAGAGGGTGCAGGCTGGGCTGAGGGGACCTGCCCCATGCACAAATTTCATGCACCAGGCCTCTAGTATTTATATTTGTTTAAAAATTAAAAATATATAGAATAAAGCAATTCATGTAAAGTCTAATAAAAAAGAGAAAGAATTCATGGACTTGGACAACAGTGTGGTGATTGCAAGGGGGAGGGGTAGGAGAGGAGGGGGAAGAAAGAATGGAGGGATAAATGGTGATGAGGAAAAATATGAAAAAAAAATCTATGTTATTTATTCTAAGTATTTACTCACTCCACAGTGACAAATAAATATAGCTTCGAGTTTTTCAGATTAAAATTATTTAACAAATATTTATTATCTGCCAGAATTCTATTAAATAAACAAAAAGCCTCATTCTTCTTTAATATTAATGGATATGAACCAAGTACACATAACTATTCTAAACTATTGTAAATGCTAATATGCTGTTTATTTAGAAAATACCAGAAAGTTATTTAAGTATTTGTGTTGAATAAAATATCAAACATACTTTTAATTAAGAATTAGCAAACATTGGTTTCTCCTTCTTTATCGTACTTCACAATCATCACTTATAAACTAAGACTATTCCATGGGATAGTCTTCAATAAGCTAGAATTTAGTGATCAGTTTGGCATTAAATAGAAATCTTGAGATAAAGAATCACCTAAATTTAGTATCAAAGACAATACAAAACTGAATAAAATTATCATTAGTATTCAAGCAATTGGTATGAGCTTGTCTTACATGCTGTGAATAATCTCACACATTACATAGAGTTTGTGGATAAGGAAATCTACATACTTTTATTTTAACACAAAGCAAAATAAAAATTGATGCTTGAAATCTTGAGACTAGACTACGCCTTGAATCTTCATGTTTAATTTGGATTTAAGCAAAGTCAGGGGAGAGAGAACAGGGTAGAAAAGGTACTGGTCTGGTGGCAGGAATAATAACATTTATTTGATTTGTCTATTAATTTATTTATCTATTTTAAAATATTTTTGAAGAATCTAGTATGTGTTAGGGACTGAGGGTGTAGAGATAAGCAGGACAGCCAGGGTCAAGTACTAACACAATTAAAATTTTTCTACCTAGAAGATACATAGATTAAAAGCATTAGTTTCTTACCCAAATTCCTTTTACTACAAATTGGACATTGCCACTTAAAGGTAGGACACCTTGCTTGATGGGTGTGGCTCAGTGGTTGAGCTTCAACCTGTGAACCAGGAGGTCACACTTTGATTCTGGTCAGGGCACATGCCTAGTTGATCTCTCTCTCTCTCTCTCTCTCTCTTTCTCCCTCTACCTCTCTCTCTGGAATCAATAGAAAAATACTTGGGTGAGAATTTTTAAAATAATTCATATGATTGTCTCAATGGATTTATAAAATTGAAGACCTTTTCATTATAAAAGCTCTCAACAAACACATGAAAGGAAGACAAAATGTCAACATAACAAGGGCCATAGGTGACAGAC
>NW_006285613.1:633286-635307 GCF_000327345.1 Myotis davidii
GACAATTTACAATAGCTAAGATCTGGAAACAGCCCAAGTGCCCATCAGTAGATGAGTGGACAAGAAAGCTGTAGCAAATTTGCTCCATGGAATACTATGCAGCAGTGAAAAAGAAGGATTTCTTACCCTTTGAGACAGCACGGAGGGACCTGGAGAGTATTATGGTAAGTGAAATAAGCCAGTCAGAGAAAGACAAGTATCACATGATCTCACTCTTATGTGGAATGTAATAAATAAAATAAACTGATGAACAAAATAGATCCAGAGACATAGAAGCATGGAATAGACTGGAATCTCAGAGGGAAGGTGGGGGAGGGTTGGTGGAAAGAGATCAGTCAAAGAACTTGTATGCATATATTCATAACCCATGGACACAGACAGTGTGGTGAAGGCCTGGGGTGCAGGGCAGGGGCAGGCTAGATGGGGTCAATGAGGAAAAAAGGGGACATATGTAATACTTTCAACAATTAAGATTTTTTTAAAAAAATTAGTAAATTGAAAAAAAGAAAATGGGACCTCAGTCCTACAAGCACAAGAAATGTTTGATATCTGCCAACAACCATGTGAGCTGAGCTACAGAAGGAATGCACTGGCCAACATCATGAGTGCAACCTTGTAAGACTAAGACCCTGGGCCAAGGACCCAGTTAAGCCATATCTAGACTCCTAATCCAAAGAAACTGTGACTTAGATAATGATTATATGCTATTTTATAAGCCACTGATTTCGTGGTGATTTGTTATTCAGCAAAACAAAATTAATACAACCCCTTACTTTTGTCTCTATTTTTCCTGACCTACTCCCCTTACATCACTTTGATCTGGACACTCAGGCCTTCTTTCTGGTCCTCACTGTGGGGATTTTGCACATGTAGATCCCTCTGCCTGGAACACTTTCCCTGCTCTTCCTGAGGTTCTCTCTATCTCAGTCTACTCCTTTCTATCAGCTTGTTTGACTACCCTGTCTCAAATTGATGCTTTCTTATCCCATTATGGTTTAGAAATAAATGTGTTTCTCTCAAGACATTCATCAAAATGTATTATAACTTATTTATTTACTAATATACTTAACTTCTAGATCCTCCACTAGAATATAAGAATGTTGAAAGAGAACATATGTGTTATACACACTATTGTATATCCAGCACCTGGCTTGGCATATAGTGAGTTCTCAATCATATGTGCTAATTGGATGAGTAACAGAAGAGGTAAGATTATGCAGACTCTTATAGATGATGGCAATAAGTTTGCATTTAAGCTGGGGTGGGCATGGTTCAACATCTTAAAATATCTACTCTGGTATTCTGAGGAGTTGATAAGTGGTGACACATTTAAAATTTATTAATTTAGAGTTAGAATCAATAAGATGATTATGGGTTAAAATGGAGAATGAAGGAATAAGAAGACTTTATATATGAATGTGGGTAAGTAGATTGGTAGGTAAGTAGGTAGGTATGTAGGAAGGTGGTGGAGGATGCTAGGAAATGGCAGAGATGAATGGGGGAAAATACCATTCACTAACAGTGTTGACTGTTTCTGAAGGAGAAAATGTGAGGTTTTAGTAAAATAATCTTCCAGGTTAACTTAGGTCTCTGGATAGTTAAGGGTGCCATTCATTAAAATTCAGAGTACAGAAAGGATTAATCACTGTCTTTCTATTTTGTACAAAGATATTTATGTATATATTCTTTCAACTATTACATGAGTTGTTAGTTATAATTGTTAGCACCTAGAATAGTGCTTTGTAACAATAGATATAAAATAAGTGCTTCTTAATTTGATTTTTGAATTAACTTTAGGTTTGATTTACCTTTAAAATGTTTATAAACTGCATTATTGAAATTAACTAATTTATGAGAATTGGAAAAAGTGGTTGGCAGGAAAGAGAATTCAGGAAGAAAATAAGTCAGAATGACAAGTTTGGTCCAATGCCAGATTGTCTTTGATTGCAATGATAATATTTTTAGAATGTTTCTTGCATCCCTCACTTTCTCATTTTTTAACTTGACTCCATTGTTTGATT
>NW_006285613.1:635580-639785 GCF_000327345.1 Myotis davidii
GAGATTTATGTGGGTTATCAAAGTGTTTGAACTTTATCCTAGAGGCAATGCAGTAATCATAAAGTTTATATGAAAGGGACTGACATAATCAAAATTATTTTCAATAACTGGAAATAGAGTGCAGAATATTTTAGAGCATCTTATTAGTCAACTATTCTGCCAACACAACACCTAGTGATGTGCAATGATCAATTTTGAGATATAGTTTTAGTAAATATTTCATTTTAATTAATTACAGCAGTCAGTGTTGTTCCCATGCTAATCTTTCCAGCCTTACATTAAGATGTTCTTGCATAGAATGGCAAATGAAGGTCTAGTTAGGCATTGCACATGAAACTTGCAGGTGAAGAAAGAATGGAGCTGAGAATTTTGGGAGAGATTGCATAGGTGGAATTGACAGAAATTGATGAGGAAAAAAAAGTTTGAGGAAGGAGCTATTAAGGGTGACAACAGAATTTCCAGATTGGAAGAATGGGTGATTAGTGAACTCATTAGTTGAGATAGGGAGTAAATGATATTATATTTGGGGGATGGGATGGAGAAATGAGTTCAAATTCAGTCATGATGGATTGTCAAGATTTTACTGCTAGCATACCAACACTATCTCACTTGAAATATTTTCACTACTTAGTGCCTAAGAATAGAAGTGTATAAAGGTTAATATATATATAATGAAGCTTCTTGTAAAAAAATCAAGATAAGCAAAGAATCATATGTATTTCAATCTATTCAACTATTTATTATGCAAATTTCAATGGATCAAAAAGCTACATCACTTAAATAATTTATAATGCATAGATCTTACCCTCAATATAATAGAACCACTGGAACATTTCAGTCCAATAAAATCAGTGCAGTACAGACATTGTCTAATAATCCATAACTATTATCAAACTATGATTAGCCTCCAGCTGAGCCCACAAACACAGTCAAGAGTTGCAAATATAAAAAATAAATAAATAAACCTAAGGAAAACAAATCCTGAACATCTTGCCTCAATTATAAAATATTTCAGACAGAAAGCGAGGCATAGTAATTTTCTTAAATATCTCCCACAGTCCATAGGCATATAGATGACACTCTTGAGATACCTATTGGATTTATTTCTGAATTATCTAGAAAATCGATTATTCTCATATTTATGCTGCCTGTGTGAAATTCAGGTTATTAAAGTATTTTTGTGTGTATGTCTAAACTATAGCACATATTCCTGTGTCCTGGCTACTGTCAAACACACATCTATGATTCTGTAGCTATATATGACAGCTAATGCTGATGCAGAAAGCTTTCCTTTTCTTGGCCCAAAGAGTAAAATAATTCAGTGCTGATGATCAATATGTTGCAAGAAATATTTTTTTAAAGCTTGCTCAACATAATGTATTGTTTTTGATACAATCAGACTTGGTTTATATAAATCAGTTTGGAAATTTCATTTTAGTGTGCATTAAAATGTGTCTAAAAATTTGAAATGTAATGGCATATTATTTCCAAGTTTCTGTTTACTATTTCAATATAACAGGCAAGAAAACCATGAAAATAGACAAACCAAACTGAAATTAATAGTTGACTAAATTCTTCCTTTCTATGGAAATAAATGCTTTATTATTTTCAGATGAACTATTTTTCTCTGAAATGATATTATGTGAATTTTTATGACATTTTATGTGAAGGGATCTCCATTTTATAACTTCCACTATAAGAAGCCGAAAATGAATGTAACATTACAGATACAGTGAAGTTTACCTCAAGGTCACTTTCGCGGGGTTAGAGCTTACTGCGAGAGCTGATCAGTGACTCATAAAAGGGCTGTGCTGGGGTTCACTTGGTACTCTAACGGTGATGCGCCTACCTTGTTTTATGTTCAGGAATGATACTCATACAGACTGTGAAAATCCACTAACAAGACCCACCCGAAGAAATGATTACCTCTCATAATAATGTATGGCCATGCCATGAATAGTATTTTGAAAGGTTTAAATGGATCCCTGGAACCCTGTCCTGTAAATAGCCAGACTGCCACTCATTTACTGAGGAAAGTAAGTAAAAGTCAAACTTTGACAAGATGTACAAAAACAGCCAATTTCTTTTAGAAGTTAAATGGATTTGTCCTTGAACTGCAACTGGTTCATAAATATTTCCTTTGACAGGTATGTTTTATTCTCACATATTTGTTTGTGGTTAATAGTGTAAAACGTTCACTCTTAAATGTCAAATTATCATTTTTATTCATACTTTTTGACAATTGCTACTCTATAAGTATATTATTTAGATTTATTTGCAGAGTATAGAAAAACTGTATAGCTTCTATTGCATTAAAAGTTTTACACAAAGCCATGTTTCCTTAAATCATTTTTTTCCTCAGTATGAGGTACTGCATTATAACATGCTGCTAGAAGATTATTATGAAATGTCAAACATCTACTAGGTCCATATTGATTTTCATAATAATATATATTGTTGAACATCCACGGGGAGTGTTGCACTGTACTGTATGCTATAGCAGTATATAGAGTGTAGAGAAAACAAGTTCCTGACCTTGAGGAGTCTGTCACCAATGCTGCCTGGATAAAAGCATGTTTCTATAAATTAATTATAAATATGATATAGATGAATCAACGTAGCGGTTATTACAGTGAAAAATACTATTATAATACTATGTTCTCTACTACCTGAATGTAAAAAAAAAAAGGATCATGCATCTTTATTTTTCTAAAATTAGTCATGATATAGACTTTATTTTTCTATGTTAAAATAAATGTAGATCATTGTCCAGTAACATGTCTATTGTGAAATTCAGGCAACTCTCTATACAAATAAATGGAGAATTTTAGTGAAAAATTCAGCTTGCCAAAAGTAACACTGGTAAGGCTGGGAGGATTAAACAGATATATATATTCATAAAAGAAATAGAATTTGAGGGAAATTTATTTGCGAAAAATAGTATCAGATACTAATGATTTCACCAAAGAATTCTACCATATATTTAAAAACATTTATAATGTAAATGATCAAAAACATTTAAATTTATTTTATTCAGAAAAAATAATATTGGTTTATAACTTGATCAAGATAGTGAACAGCAAGGTGAATCACACACTGATATTACTTATAAGTATCACAAAATTTCAAAATGAAATATTAGTGAGTAGATTCCAATATACCATATCTGTTAGACTGAATGTTGCACCCCCCAAAAATTCATATGTTGAAGCTCTAATCACCAATGTGATATCATTTGAATATGGGGCCTTTATAGAAATAATTAAGGTTAAATGAGGTCATAAGGATGGGCCCCTGATCTAATAGGATTAGTGTTCTTATAAGAAGAGACACGAGAGAGGGACCTCTGTGTGTCCAGTAGAATTCTCTATAAAGAGAGAACAACCTGTCTTAGAGCTAGTTCACTTAAGAAAATGTGAACCCATAAATACAGCCTATGGCTTTCTCTAGCAGTGTTTATTTAATGTTTTGTATCACCAATGGCAACCTCATCTTTCGAATCCACTACCTTTGAACATTGGTATCATTATTTTTTCATTCCTTACATATAATGCATTATTAAGTTTGGCAATGCCATCTTTCCACATTTACTGTGATAGATTCTAACTCCAACCTGCCCCACCTCCACAGCACCTTGCTTGATTGATCTCTGGGGCAATTGCAGAACTACTTCTCTGTAATTTTGATTCTGAAACTACCCAATGAAAGTTTCAGTACTGTGTGTATTACCAAGCCCTTAATCTTTTGCTGTTATAGCAAACTAGAGGCTCGGTGCACAAAATTCATGCATGCAGGTTGGGGGGCTCCACCCAGCCTGCACCCTCTCACAATCTGAGACCCCTCAGGGGATGTCCAACAGGCCTGTGGGATCAGGCCTAAACTGGAAGTCAGACATCCCTTTGATTCTGACTACCCAATGAAAGTTTCAGTACTGTGTGTATTACCAAGCCCTTAATCTTTTGCTGTTATAGCAAACTAGAGGCTCGGTGCACAAAATTCATGCATGCAGGTTGGGGGGCTCCACCCAGCCTGCACCCTCTCTCAATCTGAGACCCCTCAGGGGATGTCCAACAGGCCTGTGGGATCAGGCCTAAACTGGAAGTCAGACATCCCTCTCGCAATCTGGGACCACTGACTCCTACACACTTACCTGCCTGCCTGCCTCATCACCCCTAACCACTTGCCTGCCTGCCTAATTGCCCCTA
>NW_006285613.1:641038-643411 GCF_000327345.1 Myotis davidii
TACATTGCACAACTTTGCCTTTGTTACATTAATTGATTTAATTTAAGGCCTTATTTAGTAACTTGTCCTGATGAAGGTTGTGGCCATTTTTTTAAATTGATGACCAATTCCTTGTAAATATTCAGAAAAAAGTCCTACATAAACTTAATTCATCCATTCATTTAGTCATTTATTTATTCAACAAATACCATTTTGACTACCAGCCATGTGCCAGTCAATGTTCGAAACACTGAGGTAGAAAAATAAAGTTTGTGTCTTCATAGAGCTTACATTCTATTGAAGGGAGACAGAAAATAAACAAAAATAATTAAACAAGACAATTTTGACTCGTGATGCAGTGAAGTAAATAGCACAGGGTAATTCAATGGAGAAAGACTGAATCAAAGGGATTACTTTAGATTTAATGATCCAAAAAGGCCTTATTGAGAGGGCAGTAATGAGCTTAGAACTGATAATTAGAAATCAAACATGTGACAGAGAATTGAAAATGCAAAGTCCTGAAAGTGGGAGAAATTTTGGTTTAAAACAAAACAGAATAATGTCATATACATAATAAATTAGATCTGATTATAATGTTTCCTTTGATTTCCTGTGTTGTGAATTTTGGTAGCCAGCAAGGGTTCGATATGTATATTTGGTTCAGATAACACTGTGTAGGTAAAGTTTTGGACCTAAGGAGCCCTGCAAAAGAATCATGAGGGAATTCACTTAAGGAGGATGTATGAATATTGTGCAAAATGTAAGAAAATATGTTGTAGACAGGAATAGACTCCTGGTTTTTCCCCAATGAGCATTCTTGTATCCATTTAAGTCACCTGACTGCTTTTGTCATTATGTAATCAGTCGGCACACATTTCAAGGAGCAGAAGAAACATTCCCAAATTACTACACAATTTCAATAGAAATTAGTGCTTATTTTAATCTGAAGCTTAGTGCTAGAAAAGGCTCACTTAATCTCTATCAGAGGAAATTAAGGGAGGTAGTGTTTACAAAAGTAAAAGAAAGTGGAGGGCTGGTTTTAGCAACGGAATTCAGTTAACATAAAGATCCAATCTAGGTAATTTATATAAAAGGCCCAATTTCCTAAATTGTATGTTTAATTGTCAGTTCTTCACTGTCTTTGCAGATGCAATAATCAATCTATAGTCATTAACAATTAACACCGAAAATCTTCTATTGTTGTTATATCATATTTTTAAACAATTTGTGGATTTTAAAAGTTTGAAGGGGGTGGGGGTGGGGGGTTCAGGATGAAGGAGATCAATGGGGGAAACCAGGATATCTATAATACTTTGAAAAAGAAAGCAGAATATCTATAATACTTTTAAAAAGCTTAATAGAAATATAATATATATATATATATATATATATATATATATATATATATATATATATATATATATATATATATATATATATATATATATATATATATATATATATATATATATATATATATATATATATATATATATATATATGCATAATATGCAATTGACGGGACAGTGGAATGACCAGTCGCTATGACACACGTTGACCACCAGGGGGCAGATGTTCAACGCAGGAGCTGCCCCCAGCCCACAGGCCCTGATTGCCAAATTAGGGCCTGCTGGCCAACCTCTCTGTCCCTACCCACAGTGGGCAGGCTCCGATTGTCTGATGGGGAACCAGGAACCGAGGGTGGGTGGTGGTGGAGCAAGCAGCACCAGGCCAAGGCGAGTGTGAATTAGTGAGGCCCCCAATAACCCCACCTCAGTCACCCCACACACAGAGGGCTACTGGTGTCGGTGGCAGGGGATGGGGCCAGCTGCCAGCAGCAAGGGAAGATGGCCCTGATCAGAGGCCAGGCCTAGGGACTCTACCCAAGCATGAATTTCATGCACTGGGCCTCTAATTAAACATATATATATATGTTTAATATATTATATATATGTATATATATATATAATATATATGTGTGTGTGTGTGTTTATATATCCCTGTGTGTGTGTGTTTGTGTGTGCATATGTATTGTTTTATTGCCCCCAGCCACATCATGGAGGCTTGGAGAAGGTGCCCTTCTGTGTTGATCTCTCAGGCTCCTGGCCTCCACTGCGTGTTGTACTCTCCCTTGAGCTGTGGCCAGGGTGGGGTGTTGCCTGCAGATCACGCTTTCCTGCTTGGGGATCGCCACAGCGATCCGGGAGCAGGCCCTCCTGGGTGCTGCCTGCAGGCAGTGCTTTCCTGCTCACAGATCACCATCGCGGATCGCCATGGCAACCCGGGAGCAGGCCCTCCTGGAAGGCCTGGATGGCGGTGGGGTGGCAGATCGCTGCTATCCCACCTCACCACCCCCGGTTGCACAGGGGAGGCCAGAATGTCACTGGCGGGGGG
>NW_006285613.1:643558-648653 GCF_000327345.1 Myotis davidii
AGCTGTAGTGGTGGGAGCCTCTCCTGCCTCCTCAGCAGCACTAAGGATGGCCGACTGCAGCTTAGGTCTGCTCCCCACTGGAAAGTGGACATCCCCCGAGGGCTGTCGGGCTGCCAGAGGGATGTCTGAATGCCATCTTATGCCCATTCCCCCGGGGAGCAGGCCTAAGCCAGCAGATGGTCATCCCCCGAGGCGACCCAGACTGCAAGAGGGCACAGGTCGGGCTGAGTGACCTCCCCCCATCCCGAGTGCACAAATTTTTGTGCACCGGGCCTCTAGTATATATATTCAAATACAATGTTTATAAATATCTAAATGACAAGCTGTATTTTCAGATTTGATATCCACAGCTGATGGCCTATATTTATAATTTCAGTGTCTTAATGACATAAAATAATGGTATAATGATTGAGAAGTTAGAATCAAATACAAACTGCTAGTTATTCCCATAATAGAGAGAAGCTGCTGTTAGCATCACAAAATGACATTACAGGCTCAATGTAATGTCGTTACGCTTACGTAATGTTTTGAAACTTTCCTAAAGAAAATGCTTTTAAAACCTAGTAGGATGAGATTTATTTCATATTAATGATTGGGTTTTCTTTTCTTCCATTTGATCTACAGGTCATAAAATTGCTGAATGATTGTCTCTTTTGAATTTTTAGGGACATCAGTGCATATTGAGAATTTAAAAGTAGAGAGAACAGTACAAGGAACCTCTTCTCCAGTTTCCACAATAAACAATGAATGGCAAAACTTGTCCCATGTATATTCACACACACACACACACACACACACAGAGAGACATCTTCATCTTATAATTGGAGCTAAGGTAATCTAATTACCCACCCTCCCCTGGGTTCCTTGGAAATAAATCCCAGGAATTATATAATTTCATCTGTAAATGTATCCTTTTTCTGAAATTCCTGAAGGGTACCACAGAGGGGCCACTGCAACAGGTTGCAGGAATTTGTTTCCTTAGTGAAGGAGGCTGGATAAGACTTCATTCGGACTCATTATGTTACCAGACAAATGTGTGGATGGAGTTCTTGGGGAACTGCTGGAATAAGCATTTCTGGAGGCCCCCACAGGAGGATGAGATGTGCTAGAAAGCTTTATTTTCATGGAATTACATTGGTAGGTTTCTAAAGTCCCATTTCCCTTCATCATTCCTGGAAGATGTGCAGCTGGGGATTCAGCAGAGCTAAAAGCAAGGCCAGTGTGCCGAGTTTCCATCCCATGTGGACTTGTGTCTGGTTTAGCATTAGACTAGTTACAGTCCATTAGCCCACTGTGTGGGGTCCACATGGCCGTGAGCCAGGTGGATGAATGCAGGAGCATGAGAGTCCCACAAGCCAGGAGCCAAGCACAACAGCCAAGATGCAAGAGAGCAAACTCCTTTGTTTAGGAGTTTACGTATCTCCAAATCTTCCTGTGCTTTCAGTGGCCATGCCTATTCTGGCCAAAGACATGTTCCCAGGTGTGATTGACAAGCAAGTACCTTCCCTATGCCACCCAGACTTTATTGGGCAAAAGTTTACACTGTAGCTTCCTGGCAAAGCTGCACAAATGACTATAACATCTGGCCTCCTCTTTGCTCCTTTCCAGTTATTAATAACTGGATTTATTACAATGGTATCAATTGGACTCACAAATCTAATTTCCTTAAATATTAGTCCAAAATTTATCCTGGGTCATCCTGGCCCCTTAGCCCTTTAGGAGTAAAAATATTTCTCAATTATAAGTCACAGCTAGACCTAGCATCCCAACAGGAGGAGAGGAAAGAGAGAGAACTGTGACCCAACAGTCTTCCATAATTCACAAGAATTTGCCCATTTAATTCAGTTTAGCTTTATAATTTCTGCATTTCCCCAAAGCTCCAGTATCCTAACCCGATACTATGAATCTAGAATTATGAGAGGAGGATTAGATGTCTTCCCCTCTGCCACTGGTTATTGAGTGATGGGAATATTATTGTTTTACTTCTCAGTCTTGTCATTTCTCCGGGGTCATTTTCAATTTGTCTCCATTATGTTTTTTGATTCAAGTGAAGAGCATTCACCTTGCAGAAATTTCAGTTGGCAATAGGGGAACTGGGGTATGGGGGAAAAGATGAAAGTGAAGAGCCAACATCAGCTTACCAACCCATCCTCACACACGTGCTCATTTGAATTTTTAATCACCACTAAAAATGTAAAGGAAGGAATTCACATTATGACCTACAGAATGTAGTCAGTCTTATTTATCATTAATAAGAAATTTATAAATCAAAAACTTATTTACTGAAATAATATTGTCTATTGTTAGGTGCAGGTACATCTATATACAATTAATCATCCTCTTGGTAGTTACAAAATAGTCACAGGGATGTAAAGTACAGCATAGGGAATACAGTCAGTAAATGTGTCAGATGGGTACTTGAATTATTGGGGGGATCAATTCATAAATTATATTATTATCTCACCACTATGCTGTAAACCTGAAACTAATGCAAACTAATATTGAATGTCAATTGTAATTGAAATATAAAAATTTAGAAAAATAAAATAAATTGTCCTTTTTTAATCTTGTATTCTCCACAGGCTAAAAAACATGTCCACCCAAATGAGACATAACTCTCTCAATGCAGTTCATATTCACCTTCAGTGCCCTCTTAGCTACAACCCCTGGACCTTTTCTTTTTTTTCTTTTTTCTTTCTGTTGTTTCAGATTAGTTCTTTGACATAAGCCAAGTCTATTTGATGTTGGTTCTACCACAAGAAGAACACGTAAGTACCTTTCTTGAATTCGTTATCTGCCATAGTATAGTAGTTTATAAGCATTCATACAGA
Organism: Myotis davidii; assembly: GCF_000327345.1. Classification (NCBI taxonomy): domain Eukaryota; kingdom Metazoa; phylum Chordata; class Mammalia; order Chiroptera; family Vespertilionidae; genus Myotis; species Myotis davidii. The sequence continues at coordinate 646,390 of NW_006285613.1, forward strand.
GCTTATCTCATTTTAGCATCTCAATTAAGCCCAATCAGGAAGGCAATGTGATATAGTTTTTATAAAAAATATATTTTATTTTTATAAAAAAATAAAAAGTTCCAGGAAGCATATTAGGATAACAACGAGGTATGTCCTCAAGAACTTGGAAACATAAGAAACAATTCCACTCTTTTAAAAAAAGAAAATCACCATATAATGGGTAAAAGGAGAGAACTGCACTGATTTAAGAGCCGGTTCCTGGTGTGCATTGGCAGACTGGTCCCTGCCTGAAGGCACCTACATAAGGAATAAGAACTGCTTTACTCAGGAGACATATGATGTGCATGAGACTGAGACAGGTCAATGAGGTAAGCATGGTCTATATCCTGCACTGGCCAAGGAGACAGTGCTTTCTCAGGACCATCTGGTCTACCTGGATCAGAAGTAGCACGTCTAAGCCTGGGGAGCAAACTGAATCTTCATAGGTTATATGATTTACCTCAGACATACTGATATCTATTACCAGAGCATAATTAAGAATCTGGATCTGAATCGCTTTATCCCCGCACCTCTATCTAAATAGGTGTTCTCCCTTGTGGTCCCCAGAGCAGCAGCCTCTGCATCACATGGGAACTGGTTAGAGAAGCAGATTCTTGTCTCTATTCCAGATCTACTGAATTGGAAACTCACAGTGGGGTCCAGAAATGTGTGTTTTAACAAATTTTCCCTCCAAGGGATTCTGATGCTCTTCACATTTGAGAACCACTATTGTAGGACACGGCACAATGTCTGCACAAAGGAGATATTCAAGGTGATGCACTTCTCATAATCTTCAGGATGTTGAGATAGGGATAAAAACTGAAAAACAGGGTGGGGCAATTATTTATTGTTGTATTATTTTCCAAACTAATGTTTCTATGGAAAATAATACAACAATCCTATATAATAAAAGACTAATATGCAAATTGTACCCTCAACCAGGAGTTTGACCAGGGGGCGGAGCCAGCTGGCCAACTGCAGGAAGAGAGGCCCCAGCCAGCGGTGATGGCAAGAAGCCAGGGAAGGGAGGTCCCGGCCAGCAGCCAGCAGCTACTAGGGACCCTACCCCAGCATGAATTTCATGCACTGGGTCTCTCTAGTCTTATATAATAAAAGCCAAATATGCAAATTATCCCCTTGACTGGGAGTTAGACTGGGAGTTTGACAAGGGGGTGGGCTGGTGGCAGTGGCAGCAGATGGTGGGGAGAAGGGAGCACCCCCCCCCCGCCCCGCTCAGCAGGCAGCCAACAGCTTCTTGGAACCCTATCCATGCACAAATTTCATGCACTGAGCCTCTAGTAAATAATAATACAAGAATAAACTCTTTTGCCTACTCACAACTGTAAACCTATCTTTGTCCCATACTGAATCTGTTAAACATCCTTTTCTGAGTTTGGTGTAGTATAAAAAGAAAACCTGCCAGGTTGGTGTGGCTCAGTAGTTGAGTATCGACTTATGAACCAGTAGGTAACAGTTTGATTCAGGTCAAGGGCACATGCCCGGGTTGTGGGCTCAATCCCCAGTAGGGGGCATGCAGGAGGCAGCCAATCAATGATTCTCATCATTGATGTTTCTATCTCTCTCTCCCTCTCTCTTCCTCTCTGAAACAAATAAAATATATTTTTTTAAAAAAGAGAAGACCTAAAACAGGTTCAACTACTAAATATGATATGGTTTATCAGAGACAAAGTTTGGGCAGGGAAATAAACCCTGTGTCCATCTCAAAAATTCAGTTCTTCAAGGAAATTAAAAACAATAAAATTTTAGTGTTGTAATGTGTAATCTTGCTATTTCAAATAGTGAATCATTTTTTAAACTTGCTATCCTCTGGGGACATTTCTTTATTATAATTATACTAGAGGCCCGACGCATGAAATTTGTGCAAGAGTAGGCCTTCGCAGCTCGACTGCCTCGGCCCTTGCAGCCTGGCTGCCTTGTGGGCTCTGGCTGCCTCACAGCCCTGCAGCCCCACAGCCCCATCCACTGGTCATTCTGGAAAGTCGTTCCTCCATCCAGTTTAATTAGTATATTAGCTTTTTATTGTAGAAATTTAGTTTTTCTTTATGTATTTTAAGTGACAGGTTCGCAGAATTTTCTTGTAGTTATTGTATAGGATGATAATGGTAGGATTTAAACAGTTTGAAGAGGGGAGATTCGAACCTCACATAATGGAATCTTGATCTTTCAGTGATGTTAGTCTAGTAGTTTCTGTGGTTTTCACTCTCACTATAATAAATTCAATA
>NW_006285613.1:648756-651324 GCF_000327345.1 Myotis davidii
AGTTCTTGAATTATAGTCCAGAAAACCAACATTCTGATATCCAGTTATGAGTCTGCAATTGAATGTTCCAGACCACTGCTTTAGAAGGCTATAACTACTGCACAATCATTGTTAAATAACCAACAGCAATGCATGAGCTCAGGAAGTTTTACTTTATTTCTTATTTTACTCTAATTTGAATAATATTCCTCATTTTAGTGAGCCTTTCAGCCTGTTGGAAGCCACTATAAAAAGAATGCATTCCAGAGTGTGTGTGTGCGTGCATGCACACACAAACACACACCCATATGCAGGGTGTCCCAAAAAATGAAATGTATACATACTTTGGCTGTCATTATTAATTCCAATGGGTTAAATCTGAAAAGAAACATCAATTGAGCTATCAGCTGCATATATATATATACACACACATATATATAGCCTGTTGCACAAAGAGATTCGTGCAATAGGCCTTCCCTTCTCCTGGCTGCCAGCACTGGTTTTCCTCCAGCACCCAGGACCCAGGCCTTCGCTCTGGCCGGAGCTGCCTTCAGTCTTCTGCCTTTGCTGCTCTGGCTCACCTTCAGTCTTCCCTCTGCCGCTTGGAGCCTACATATACAAATTAACCGCCAACTTTGTTGGCGGTTAATTTGCATATCATGCTGATTAGCTAATAGGAGGTGTAGCGAAGATACAGGCAATTACCATGTTTGTCTATTATTAGACATATATATATGTTTTTGAAATAAATACCCAAAATAGCTCCAGAGTTTCTGAAAATACTACTTGGGACTTGAATACAAATAAAGTCATATTTCATATTTTACATATCGCAAAAGATCTGCAATGGCATGGCCAGCCTACAACTCTAGATAAGCAAAAGATCACTATTTCTTGATTTGATAGGCATGACATGAATTTCTATTTTTATGACAGCCTTCTTAGATTAATATGAGAATTAGTTGGAATTCCCTGTCACACACATCAACTGCCAGCACAGAAATTTTTTAAGGAGCATTCAGAGCACCTGGAAGAAGGCAAACCTAGATTCTAAAAATAGTGACAGGTAATCCACCAAGAGTCATGAAAATACAATATAGAGTAGCAAGAGGCTGAAGGGATTATGAACACTGCTGTTTCAATTTATAGGTGGCTGAACTGAGGCACATTAAAGTAGATAACTTGCCCAAGGTCACTGATAACTCCTTAAAATTTCTGTGGTCATATTTCCAAAAACCAATGTCTCTGTGACCTTGGAAAATGTATCTTGTTTAATATCAAAATATACCTTAGTATTATAGGGAAAACTCAAATCTAACATTCTCAGTGCTCAGAAAAATGGGGCTCAAAATTTATTCATTATCTTCCATATACCATAATTGTGTTCTACCATTGTCTTATTCATGTTCTTAGTTCTGTCTTTCAATTCACTTTCATTCATTAATAAAAAAAATAATACCAATAGGAATTACATTTTATGGAGTACCTATATGCACTGAACATTCTATATACATTATTTTAAATTTTTGCTAATATATTAGATATATCTGTTAGTGAACTACAGTCAAGCATGAGATATATCAAGGTAAAGAAATCAGGAAGGGAAATGCCATAGTATGAAAAGAATGTCAGTATAATTAAATCTACAAAGGTACAGAACTAATGCCAGTCACTAGGTGAATTATAGTTATAGGACAGAAAGTAAATGCTATAAACTTTAACCCTTTAAAAATAGTAATATGATTAACATAAAGTATGAGAAATATTGGGGAAAACCATGAAAGTGAAAGTGAGCTTATTGTTTTATCTTTCATATTCTATTTCAGATAAAATAGAATGAGTTGGTCATTTCATGTTTCATATTTGAGAGGCTATAGATCCCAATTAATATTGCTAAATCAAGAAAGAGAAATGCACGTGTATTATTTAAACTCATCTGTATTATTCAAAGCTATGCATTCTATTTAAAGCAAGGATGAATGCCAGGTGATGAAAAGATATGGCGGACTGGCTTGCTCAACATTGATATGAACAGAGAACAGACAGCTAAGATGGACATTTCCCAGACTTCTGTGTGTATGCTTCCAGATGTGATTTAGTATCTAACAGCCATATGCATTCCCTGAGATTGGAAGTGAGAAAATAGAGTACAAAGCATTCATTTTCTGATAGAGATCACAGTGGCAGAGACGTGGCCCCACAGGATTGGCAGTTTTCCTGATTGTGACAAACTCAGGGCCATGGTCACATCTTTCTGTTTCGGTTGTTTCTTGGCAACATTACCTGAGGTTTCTCACCATAACCATAACTGAGCACTGCAGTCCTAGGAGGAGAAAGAGAAAGGAACACTGACCAGAGCCTTTCCAACAATTTCACAAAACACTGGAAATACCTCGTAGTAAATCTTCTGCTTAAAATTTCTATAGTGGTTCCTGCTGTCTACAGTTGGTTCCTAACACATTCTCTCTCCTTTCTCTCTCCCCCACTCCTTTCGCCTCTCTCTCTCTCTCTCTCTCTCTCTCTCTCTCTCTCTCTCTCACTCACACACACACACACACACACACACACACACACACACCCACACTCACA
>NW_006285613.1:651357-662768 GCF_000327345.1 Myotis davidii
ACACACACACACACACACACACACACACACACACACACACTGGCATACCACTGAGCAAAAGATAGGTATGAAAAAAATAGAAAATAAAATGATGATTTAAGATTAAGCACAGTAATTATAACACTACAGGCAAATGAGATAAGTTTACCTTGTACCACATTAAATTAAAAAAAAAAGATATAAAAAGAGCTGCAGTCAAAGCAAGGCAGCTCTAAAACAACAGGTAAAGACAATTTCAGAAATGCAAACAAAGAGTTATTAGTTGATAATAGAGATATCCGAGAAATTTAATTGCAAAACATTAATAAGTTAGACAAATAGTGGCACTTCAGAATGATGACATTTAAACACCAAAATGAATCTTTAAGCATCAGGTAACATAGAACCAACATACAAGTACTAAGTAGAAAAATAAATTCAGAAATAAAATAGTAACAAGAAATTTAATTTTGCCTCTCTAGACCAGGGGTTGACAAACTTTTTCTGCGAAGGGTCAGATAGTAAATACTTTTTGCTTTGAAGACCATACAATTTCTAGTACAAATACACAACTGCCGAATACGGCCTATAAATAAACAGGTGTGGCTGAGTTCCAATAATTATTCGTTTACAAAAGCAGGCTGCAGCTGCGTTTTCCCACTCCCTGTCTATAATTTGCCAGTTCCTGTTCTAGACTACAATTGATGAACTGAGTAAGCTTATAAATATAAAAAACATAGATTGCTCTAATGGATATAAATAAAGTATAATGCCATATAGAGAGACAATATATTTTTGAGTTCTGGGGAACATTTACCAAAAAAAATGAAATTAGAGTATCAGTTTTTACCATTTATTAAATACTTTCTATGTATTTGGTATCAAGAAATTTACATGAATCAACTCATAATCTCATAAAGTCAGTACAATTATTTGAATGCCCATTTTACAGGGGAAAACCCCTATGGTAGGTTTAAAAAGTAATATTCCTATATTCTCTCCCACTAATCCTCTGCTTGCTCCTTACAGTCCACCAAGCAAGTTTTGAATATGTAGATTTTCTGTCTCTAACCTTTACCCGCTCTTCAGGCCAGTGCCCTCTGTTGGCATTTCCACCATCAAATTTTACCCCTTATCCAAGGTCCAGCTCAACAAGACTTCTTCTATGAAACATTCCCTTTTTCTTTCCACCTAAAGCAAACTCTGTCCTCCTCCACTCAGGAGGCTTTGTTCTTCTCTGGTTGCATTGTCAGCTACGCACGTGTGTTTTTCACTGTCTTTGGAAACCATTAGCTATGTGAATTCATTCTAATTTTGAAAGCATTCATGTATAACAGAAATAACATGTGCAAGGTTAACGTTCCTATATGAATTGAATTTACCAGGTTATTTTTCCTGGTAAATACACAATTCATATTGAGTTGTGTATTCTATCAACCTTTATTTTATCAGGTAGTTGTTTTAGAGACATTATTAGAGTTCACTCTAAAGTGGGTAAGAGTGACTTATCTATCTATTGATTGACTGATAGATATACACACATATATATATATGAATATGATGTAATTATTATACATAATGAATAAGTTATATATATGCTTATACATTATGTACATATATAATATAATTATTACTAAGAGTAAGGCTAATATTATGGGTAAGAACAATCATGGATAAGGATAGTTCTTCCTCCATGAATGTTTGAATCTTCTATTACAATGACACAATAACCTTTGACCATGTATAGATTGTATATGTAGGAGCTCCAGTGGCGCAATCGGTTAGTCTTTGACCATGTAAAGATTGTGTATGTAAATTTTCATATTGGGAAGGGGGAATATGGTAGAAGAGGGACTCATAGAAGAGGAATATGAAAGCTAACTGAGACTCAGCTGAATTAATTAATACAGGAAAGAGATATTACCTTCCTCTTGGGCCACAACTTCCTCTGGAAAGTCTTCCCATCAGAGAATCAAGTGGCAAACCAGTGAGCCATGATGATCATGCTGAGTTAGACCTGCTATAGCATTAACAAACTGTAACTAATTCTCCACACAGTTTCTCTGTGAGGCAGCCATTCCAACAGATGTGAAAAGCTCTCTGTAAACAATTTTAGCAGTCATGGGTAATCACAATACATTATGTAACAGATATACTCACTAAATTTAATTTAAGGGAAGAGTGGGGATTCATAGAATTCAGTAGATTATAACTGAATAAGAGATTTCTACAAAGATACCTAATGCTTCTTCAATAGAAGCTTCCCTCAGTTTATGTTTCTGGACTTAACGGGTAAATATGGTTCTTCTGTGATGAAAAAATTAAAAGTAAAATGTTTGCCTATTTTTTTATTGTTGGTAGTGGCAGCTAGTGATTCCTGGCTTGTAGGCTGGCCATGCTGTATTTCTCAGAACATTTTCTTTGACCACCCCCTTTCATTCTAAACCATAAGAAATCTTGTAAATAAGCACAAACTAAAACTACAAAGAAAACGTACTATTCCCTATTCCCAAATATGAAAATAAAACTTCTGGAAAAGTGCCAGTCATTTATAGAGGCTTTCATGAGTCTTAGTGCTGGAAATGAGATCTAATGAACAGGTCAGAAAAGGTTTATTTAAAATGAAGGGATTTTCCTGGCCAGTGTGGCTCAGTTGGTTGGGCACCAAAAGCTTGCTGGTTCAAGTCACAGTCACAGTACATGCCCGGGTTGCTGGCTCAATCCTTGGTAGGGGGTGTGCAGGAGGCAGTCAATCAATGTGATCAATGTTTCTCACATTGATGTTTCTCTCCCTCTCCCTTCCTCTGTCCCTAAAAATCAGTAATAGATAGATGATAGCTGATAATAGATGATAAATAGATTAGATAGGTAGATAGATAGATAGATGATAGATAGATAGATAGATAGATAGATAGATAGATAGATGGATAGATAGATAGATAGATAGATAGAGATAGATAGATAGATAGATAGGTAGATGGATAGATAGATATATAGATAGATAGAGATAGATATATGATAGATAGAAATATAGATAATAGACATATAGCTAGCTAAAAGATGACGAAGAGAAGAGAAGAGAAGAGAAGAGAAGAGAAGAGAAGAGAAGAGAAGAGAAGAGAAGAGGAGGGTTTTGGTGAATTATTCTTTCTCTAGGCAGAGGATAGCACGTCATAAACACTAGCTCATTAAACATCACAGCACCTGCATTGAGGTTGTGATGCAAGAAACAGGTTTGATGCAAGAAACCAATATCTTTCCTGATGTTATAGAGAAAGATGGAATCCACACATTTCTTTTCCACAAAGAAAACTGTCTTAACCACACTCTGGCCCCAGAGGGAGCTGGGAGCCTCTGGATCTATAAAAACAAAAACAAAGCACTTTATGTTTCCATATCCCTCAGGTGGAGACAGAGGTGGCCTTTACCCTCAGTTCTGCAGCCCACTGGCTAAAAAATACTATCCAGTTAGTTTCAGAGAGAGGATTGTGCTAAAAAATATTTTAGGAGAATCCAATGAGCACTTGTGAGTAGAAGCTTACGGCTGCCTTGGGATCAAGGACAAAATTCTTCACTGTTCTTCACATTTGCAGAACAGCAAATGATGAAACAGGAAGGGGATGGGGTCATCCAAGGATAACCAGTTGGTCACACCTTGCATACTAACTGAGGAATAGAAACATACTGCTCTGAAAAGTGTAACCAGAACTCCAGGGACACAACCAGCCTCAATAGGAACAGCAATGCTGCCATTGGAAAAGAGAGTGGAGTCAATACATGAAAGCTGTGCTTGATTGTCCCAATTTCTTATTTTAAAGATAGATGAAGGAGCTTGCTCCAATTCACATAGCTGGTAAAATCTAGGTCTTCTGGTTCCTAGTCTAGCATTCTCCTAAATCATCCACTTGAAAGTAAGAAATCTGTATATATAAAAAAAATGACAACTATGTTACAAAGAAAATATTGTACAAAAATGGAACAGAATTTAATAAAGCACAAGGAATGGTCTGCTCTCTTTACCCATTGAGAATGACAGGAGCTGGGTAATAATAATGATAGTAAATAAAATTTCACTATCACCACTCAGAACATCAGAGCAACCAATAGTGACATTAATGACTAACAACAACAGGCAACACTTACTAGGCACGTGTTTCCCCACACAATTATAGGTATTTTATACATATTATTGCAATAAATAAGGGAAATAAATAAAATATATAGTATGTTAAGTGCTCATCAGAAAAGTCAGAATAGTATGTGGTAGTGGTGTGTGTGTGTGTGTGTGTGTTGTGTGTTTTCAATTTAGAAATGGTGGCCTAGCCAGGTTTGTATTTATAATTTTGAAATGAGTAACTTTTAAGAGACTATTAAGAACAAGATATTAACACTAAAATGATGATTGATTAAGCCACATGCCTACCTTCAAGGAGATCACATTCATATGGAAAGCTAGGGACACAACATCCTAATCATGATCTGGTGTGGAAAGTGCTGGATGAAACATTTACAAAGTGTAGCTGGGACCAGATAGGACAGAGCATGTAACTGCAGGAGTGAGGATGAGAGAGAAGGTCGGAAGAAGGTTTTGAAGTAAAGGATAGATTTCATCTCTGAACTCAGATATATACAAGGAAGCAGAAAGTCATTTCAGGCAAAGAGAATAGCATGTGAGCATTAAATAACTGGATTTTCTGGAAAAAGAAAGGGCGACAGATGTGCAACTTACCTAGGAGCTAATTTATATGCTTTTGTGCCCATCAGAGAAAGTCATGATGCAATGTTCAGATCCAAAGAAGACTCTACAATTCTCAAGAGAGAATTTAAATTTAATGTTTAAATATTGAATTCTGAGTATGCACACACAAATGAAGAAAAAGAGAAAGCAAGAGTGGCGTAGAGAGGATTCTATTAAGTGGGTTATTTTTTAAAGCTCTTGTACCAAATACAAAAAGAGAAATTCACACCCAAAATCAAATAGACCCAAGTATTATGATGCTCTGAGCTTAGCCTTAGGAAGATTACAACTCAGAATGAACGAAGACTAAAAAAGAATGGCAGAGACCTAAAAAGTCTTTATTTTAACTATGTTTTGGGGCAAGAAGAATTTTAAAAAACAGCCTCAGTGTTTGAAACAGTCTGAAGCCAGCAGATGATAAAGAAATAACAAAACAATTCTACTTTTATCTACCTAAGAGAAAAATCTTCAGACTGGAAATGATAAACCAAATAAAATAGAGTGGGGAAGCCCTAGTTGATTTTGCTCAGTGGTTAGAGCTTCAGCTCACGGACTGAAGAAGGATCACAGGTTTGATTCCAAGTCTAGGGCATGTACCTTGATTGCAGGCTCAACCCTGGCCCAGGTCAGGGCATGTGGGGGAGGCAAACAATGGATGTTTCTTCTCTCTCTCTCTCTCTCTCTCTCTCTCTCTCTCTCTCTCTCTCCCTCCCTCCTTCCCTCCCTTCCACTCTCTCTAAAAGTCAATGGAAAATATCCTCATCCTCTCTGAGGATTTAAAAAAAATAGAGCGTGGAAGGGAATAGTTAAATGACAAGGTCATCTAGATATTTTAGGTGAATTTATATCAATGGGACAATTACATTTTAAACTTCATCTACTAGCAATATTAAATTGTGTCCAGTGTAAGATTATGAGCAAGTGCTATACCTCTTTTGAAAAAGGAAAAGGGAAATTTAAGGAAAAACAGCTCATTTCAACATCAGGCAAAATTCTTGAATAGGTAATCAGTGATTAACCAGGTGAATTGTGGGTACTAAGAAAAGAATATATTGCTAATTAGGGGTATTGACATTGGTTTAGGAGGAGCAAGTTATAACAAAATAACCATGCGATTTTTTTTCATGTAGTATGACACTGGTAAATCAAGAGATTAGCAATTTCCATATTAAGTGCCAGAAATAAGGGGGAAAATGTAAAGCAAAAGGAAGAAGAGGAAAAGGAAAGGAGAGAAGAAGGGAGAAATAAAATCTATTATCTGTAGGTCCAGAAGACAGAACTAAAAATAATTAGAAGTGATTATGAGGAACACTTTGAATAAGAAAATGAAACAGCATTTAAGTTTTGACTCCGTAATAGGTGTTACACCAGGCAATTCTATAACTTATTTGAATCAGCACAACAACTTCATGAAGTAGGCATCACCTGGCATGCAATTCTGGTGCAGGCACCTGTTTGAGAACCGTCAGTTTAGGCTGTGGTAGGCAGGTCCCACTGCACTCTCAGAACAATGCCAGAGGGGAGCTGACCACCCCAGAGTTCTCGCCAGCTCCCGAGCAGCAGAGTGTGTACAGTGGATGGAAGAACCTGCCATCAAGCGCCTGACTGGCCCTCTGCCCTATGCCCAGGTCACAGGGACAGAGACAACAGGAAGGGGCCATGCCCTGCATGTGCACACAGTGAGCATCAGCTTCCCATTCTCTAAATCATTAGCAGTTCCAAGGGGGAAAGCATACTGGCAAGAGAGTCATGGACAAGAGTCATGTGATGGAAACAGAAATGATGTGTAACTATCAGCTCATAGCAATGACAAAAATAGTTGGCAGGGTTGACAGCTGCCCCAGGAACAATACCTGAGCCCTGCAAGAACCCCACTGGAGACAAAACTGTCTTAAGGGAAGGCAAGAGGTCCACCAATTGCTCTGGTTGAAGCTGAAAGAGCATAAGTTATTTACCTAAGGAAATAGCTTTTAAATATTTCCTGAGTGCCCTGCATATTTTAGCTCAAGAATCTGCTTCCCAGCCTTTCCTTACAATTCTCTTTTGTTTCTATTCTTCTCTTTGCTTCATTGCTCTTTTTTTCGTCTCTTTCCCATCCTTCTCTTCTGATATAATGAAACTGAGTGAGAGGTAAAGAAAATAAATGTTTGTTATTAAGTGACCCTGTTTAGTGTTGCCAGGAGGTGGTACCAAACCACCTTTCCTTGAGAGGTCTTAGGTGGTCTCACAACAGTATGGCCAACAGGTATCTGCTGCTTATAAACCTGATCTGACAGCTCTGATTATAAATATGACCTGCCATGAAGGTGAGATTCTTTCCTCCAGGCCAACAAAACAATTTATTAAAGGTTTCTCTTCTATCACATCCTTAGCCATTTTTAAGGATAGAGAAGGGAACACAAATGTTAAGAATGACTTTTCTCTTTTTTCTAAAAAATAAGTTATTCTTGATATTTAAGGGATGAGGAAATCTCATGATAACCCTAAAACTGCAAGAATAATTTGCTGTAGGTTCAATGGAAGAACGTTAACATTCTTCCTCCTCCTCCTCCCCCTTCTTCCCCACCCTCCTCCTCCTCCTCTTTTTTTTTTTTTTTTACTGTGGTAAGAACATTTTCAATTTACTTATGCCACACTTTATTCACTAGATGTAAGTCTAAGTACATCTCACCAAAGGTAGGATAATTAGGTTCTACCTATTGACAGGAGAAGTATCTGATAATTTGTGGACATATTTTATTTTATTTTTTAAAATATATTTCTTTATTGATTTCAGAGAGGAAGGGAGAAGGAGAGAGAGATGGAAACATCAATGAGGAGAGAGAATCATTGATCGGCTGCCTCCTTCACGCCCCCTACTGGGGATCAAGCCCGCAACCCAGGCATGTGCCGTTGGCCAGAATCGAACGTGGGACCTTTCAGTCCACAGGCTGATGCTCTATTCACTGAGCCAAGTCGGCTAGGGCATTTGTGGACATATTTTAAATACACAACTTTGATTTATAACTACAAGTGAACAAACATTTCTGTATAAGAGAAAAATTCTAACAAATATAGTTTCCCATAGTACTTTTACAGTCTCAAGGTCATAAATCAACAGATGGCAGAAAGAGTGAAACACATATCTTTGAATAATACAGAGCAGCGGTCGCCACTGGTGGTCCATGAGGTCCGAAAGGTTAGCGACCACTGATATAGAGCACTCTTTGTTTTTCTTGGTAATCAGTCTTAGCCATAAACTTAACTGAATATGACCAGGTTTAGAATAGTATTCATTTAACTCACAGTAATTGGTATGTAAACAAATGAAACAGCCAGCAAAAAGTTGATAGCTAGCATAAATGATTTATTCAAATGATAAAAAGAGAATCAAGACTTAGTAGGTAAACACCGGTACTTGCCTCCTCTAACAACCACAACAAAATTACAACCAGAATACAGAAAAACCACATTTAGAGCCACCTGAAATCTGGCTAAATGAAGTCCTACTACTGAGGAAATAAAGAAGAAAGAACATCGAGATTGGTAGGAGGCTGGACATGCAGAATAGGCTGGTCCCACGTGTGGTATGTTTTTAATCAGGAGGGATAGCTCCACTGCAGAGATCTTGTGAGGAGCAAGGGTTCCCAGCCCCACACCAGACCATGAGCCCAGAGTTCCAGAGCTGGGAGGAGATATCTGCATAAATTCAGGCTATAGAAACCAGCAAGGATTATGGCTGAGTGATATTGAGGCTGCTGGAGACCCAGGCAGTTCCTCTTAAAGGGCCCGCACAAACACTTACTTGAACTCAATCCCTCTGGGCTCCAGAGCTGGGGTGGTGGTTTTAAATGAACCTGGAACATTCAGGGAGAAAGTAGATTATCTAGAATCAGAGCAAGAACTGATTGGACATCTTTCTCCCAGACAGGAGTGCTCACAGGGGTCATTGTTCCTATGCTGGGATCTTCTCCCTTCCGCCCCAACCTCCCATCTCCATCACAAAGCTGACTAGTAGCCATATCTGAGTTTCCATTAGCTTGGCTCACACTGTTCTCAGCCCTGGCAATTGCCTGAGACCCTGCCCCATCCTATTTGCAGCCCCAACCAAGCTGTTTGCAGTGGCTTTTCCACATGAATGGCCTGTCCTGGCTCAGGCTTCAGACTTTTCTAAAATCTCTCAAACAAGCAGCAGATGGTGTCAGTGTGTCCCATATTTATCAGTAAGAAGCCCAAGACCTGGTACTAGCACCAGCCTGCCTTGCTTCACAGCTTGGCCTCACCTGGGCATGTCCAAGCCCAACACAATAGCAGCCATATGCAGATCTCCCTGTAGCCCTTGCTGGTGTCCCCAAGCAGTGGCTGATTTGCAACCCCTAGAGGCTCCAAAGCCGGTGCAACCAATGGACAGCTTCAGACCATACCAGATTACAGTTCTATATGTCCACAAGCAATATACTCAAGAGGCAGAGTCAGTGAGCACCAAAAACCCACTGAAGCAGGTCCTGCTCCATAGTGGTGTCTCCTGCACAGCAGCTCTTCCATTATAGACACAGCTGATCCTCACATCCAATTGGCTTGGAGGTCAATTTCTCTCAACAGCAATCAAGGCTCAACTACAGCAAGACAGTGCACACAGCCTACACAGGGTGCCTAACTCAGGTGACTGGGAAGGCTGAGCCACTGGGCCCTACAGGACATGTACTACACAAGGCTACTCTACCAATTCCAGGAGATATAGCAGCTCTACTTAATGCATAGAAACAAACACAGAAAAGCGGTCAAAATGGGGAGACAAAAAAACACGTCACAAATTAAAGAACTGAAAAAATCTCCAGAAAAAAAAAAATTAAATGAAATGGAAACAAGCAAACTACCAGATACAGAGTTCAAAACAATGGTTACAAGGATATTTAAGGATCTTAATGAGAGCTTCAAGGAACTTGTGAGACTTTCAAGGATCTTAGTGAGAATTTCAAAGACATAAAAAAGGACCAGTCAGAAATTAAGCATATACTAATTCAAATAAAGAAAAATTTACAGGGATTAAACAATAGAATAGATGATCCTAATAAATCAATGATTGGATTATGAGGAGGAAAAAAGGAAAAGAAAACACCCAAACAGAAAAACAAATATAAAAAAGAATCCAAAAATATGAAAATAGTGTAAGAAGCCTCAGGAGCAACTTCACGCAACATTTGCATTATGGGGGTTCCAGAAGGAGAAGAGAGAAAGCAAGATATTTTAAAAACTATTTGAAGAAATAATGACAGAAAACTTCCCCTACCTGGTGAAAGAATATAGACTTACAAGTTCAGGAAGTACAGAGAGTCCCAAACAAGAGGAACTCAAAGAGGCCCACACCAATACATATCAAAATTAAAATGCCAAGGTTAAAGACAAAGAGATAATCTTAAAAGCAGCAAGAGAAAAGCAGTTAGTTACCTATAAGGGAGCACCCATACAACTATAAGCTGATTTCTCAACAGAAACTTTGTAGGCCAGAAGGGAGTGGCAAAAAAATATTCAAGTGATGAATAACAAGGACCTACAACGAAGATCACACTACCCAGCAAAGTTATCATTTAGAATTAAAAGTCAGATAAAGAGCTTCACAAGCAAGAAAAAGCTAAAGGAGTTCATCACCACCAAAACAGTATTACATAAAATGTTGAAGGGTATTCTTAAGAAGAGAAAGAAGAAAGAGAAGAAAAAGAAGAAGAGGAAATCAAAATATGAATAATAAAATGGTAATACACACATATCTATCAACAATTGAATCTAAAAATCAAAATAAACGAACAAGGAACCTAATGAACAAAATAAACAGATCAGTAATATAGAACCAGAGGCATGAAAACAGGGAACAGACTGATGAATCTCATAGAGAAGGAGGGAGGGGGCAGGAAGAGATTAACCAAAGATCTTATATGCATATATGCATTACCTAAGGGCACAGACAATAAGGTGGCGAAGGCCTGGAGTGGGGCAGGAATCAGGTGAAGGGGAGCAATGGGGGTGGAGGGACATCTGTAATACTCTCAACAATAAAGATTAAAATACAAACAAAAAAATGATAGAAA
This sequence comes from Myotis davidii, assembly GCF_000327345.1. Taxonomy (NCBI): domain Eukaryota; kingdom Metazoa; phylum Chordata; class Mammalia; order Chiroptera; family Vespertilionidae; genus Myotis; species Myotis davidii. The sequence continues at coordinate 662,140 of NW_006285613.1, forward strand.
GAGATGAGTGGCTGAAGCAGAAAGTTGGGAGAGAGTGGTGATAAGTAGAAATCAGACCAGAGAATTAGAAGTGAGTCTTATGATATAAACCTTGTTAGGTAGGTAAGAACTTTAAATTTTACTTTGCATGCATTAAAGAACCATTGAAAAGTTTGGGTCAGAGGAATAACCTAATCTGATGCATGTTTTTAAAAAGATCACTCTTGATGCTATGTGGGAAATTGACTGTAATAGTGTAAATGAGGAAACAGGAACAATTAAAATTAAAGACTATTGTAAAAGTCAGGTTTGGACCAGAATGGTAGGGTATAAGTACTGGTGTAGGTAATTCAAATTTGATTACATTTTGAAAGTAGAGTCAATAGTATTTGTTGATGAACTGGATGTAGTTATGAAAGTAAAAGAGAATGTCTTTAACATAAAGACTAAAAGAGTGGTGAACCATTTCCTGATATGGAAAAAAACTATGGCAAATTCATTTTGGAGAAAAAAGGCCGGAGTTTTTAGAATGTTAATTTGAGATACATAACTGAAATATATATCAGTCAGGATAAACTGGGTTAAGATGCAGAATCAACAATTCCAAAATATCATTGGAATTATAAAACATATTTACTTCTTACTCTTGC
>NW_006285613.1:663877-678644 GCF_000327345.1 Myotis davidii
GACCCTGCCTTGAGTGTGACAGGGGGCGGGGCCCCAACCCCCCAATTGGCCCTACCCTGAGCGTGACTGAGCGTGGCATCGCAACCTCCCAATCCGCCCTGCTCTGTACATGGCAGGGGGCGGCGACCCAAATCCCCAATTGGCCCTAATCTGAGCCCGACCAGGGGCTGCACCTAGGGATTGGGCCTGTCTTCTGCCACCAGGGAGCAGTCCTAAGCCAGCAGGGCGTTATCTCCCGAGGGGTCCCAAACTGTGAGAGGGCACAAGCTGGGCTGAGGGACCTCCCCTTCACCCCGAGTGCACAAATTTTTGTGCACCGGGCCTCTAGTATAATATATAAGTAGAAATGCTGATGGATACTTGAGTGTATAATCAAGAATAGGGGTCAGACTAGAAATATGTATTTCTGATTGGTCAGCATGTAGACGGGATTTAAACCTAGGTGACATCACCAAAGCAATGAGATACTAAGATTGAGAAACCTCGATCTTAGTAGAAAGAGGCCTTTGGGTATGGTGTGAGGTGGGAAGAGAACCAAGAAAGATTGAGCATTCTATTATAAGTGCACACAACTTTCTAGATTTGTTTGAAAGAGAAAGTAGACTTTTTTTGGCGGGGGTGGGGGGGGTAATGTCTATTTTCTCTGTGAAATAAAAAAAAGTTATCAGCTAACACTTAGAATTGGGAAAATGTGCAGGAGGTTAGAGAAAGGAGAAAAGATATATAGTATTGATCTATAAGAGTGAAGAGTGAATATCATGAGGAAATGGAGAAGAATATTTAAGTTAGTCATCATTTAATTTAAAGATCTGTCAGAACAGCTGTGTGATTGTTCCTTCACGTCGTCACCTACAGATTTGGGAGCAAATTAAATGAAAGGCCATATTTAACTGGGCTGTGTTTACCAGTCCAGAGTGAAAAGGAGGGTGAAAAACTGAGGTATATATGAGATGGCATTGTAATGACCACCCATGGGACTTCAACTGGATAAGCAGGGAACTGAAAATATGAAAGGAAGAATGAAAAGTAGGGTAAGAGAGACAGTTTGTAGAAAGCCTAAGGGCTTTGAGAAATCACTGGAGTTGGGGCAGTAAAGGAAGAAAGCTAAAAGGATGAGAGGTGTCTATTAAAAATTTGTAAGGTATAGGCTGATCACAAGAGTGGGTGTCTCAGAATGGAAGACAAGTTCTTTGGGGGAACGAGTGAACAATCTGGAAGCCAGTGTATTGAGTAAATCATTCAACAAAATCTCTAAGTCAAATTTTGGTATTGAAGATGTCAATTTTTGGAGAGAGAGGAATATTGACAAAGGCACTTAAAGTTAGTGGGTCTCCTCCTTAGTCACACAGATTACCACCATCTAGACCAGTGATGGCGAACCTTTTGAGCTCGGCGTGTCAGCATTTTGAAAAACCCTAACTTAACTCTGGTGCCGTGTCACATATAGAAATTTTTTGATATTTGCAGCCATAGTAATACAAAGACTTATATTTTTGATATTTACTTTATGTATTTAAATGCCATTTAACAAAGAAAAAGCAACCAAAAAAATGAGTTCGTGTGTCACCTCTGACACGCTTGTCATAGGTTCACCATCACTGAACTAGACCAATGGAGGATTTGCTTTTGTTTAAAGGAGAATGATACTCCACAGTGGGAGCAAGAATAGAGGGAACAATAATCTGTTCACCTTCACCCTTGTTCTAATGAGGCATCTGTGAGACGTTCAGATGGAGGTGTCTAGTAGGCATTTGGATACACAGGACTGGTGTTCAGATGAGATTGTCACAATGAAGTCGTATATCTGAATATTCACAACATAGAGGTAGCTGGTGCAGTTATGAGGATAAACGAAGTCAACATGAGAAAATATATAGATTTGGGAGAGAAAATACCAAAGGAACAACACTAAAAGACAAGAAAATTTAAATGATATGCAAAGGAAGAGAATAAAAACTAGGAAAAGTATCAGAAGAGAATGGTTTTATTAAAACTAACACTTGACTCTTTAGCAGATGATTCAAGACTAAAAGGCTTTTTCTCCTGATCTTTCCTTTGCAAAAGCGAAATGATGATCTTACATCAAATACGTGATGAGGCTGGTCTTGCCACATTGTTTTAGCCCTGGCTTGTTCCACTTAGGGATCAGGTGGATTTCTGTACTGCTGCCTAGACAGGCTGTGCTGATTTCATCAGGCCACACAACTTTAGCAAACAGTGATGCCATCACCTGCACCGGAGGATGGCACTGATGTGTATGTTACCTTAAGAATCTTGCTAGACCCTGAAATGCCAGCACAAACAGACGATAGAATGCCACAGGAATCCATTCTCTTATTTTCAAAGAAAAGAACTTTCTTATTTTCAAATAAAAGAAATTTCATATGCTACAACATATTCTGAGTGATGAATTAAAACCTGATAAACTTCAGATGATTGTATGTACTAATGTTTTTATGACATTCTAAAGAAAATATGAGGCTACTGTCAGAAGTTAATCGGCAAAGCCAGCTTGTTCAGGGTCTACAAGCACCATCTGTCCCAGGTTTCATAATTTATCTTAAACTTTCACATATTTCCAGTTTACTAAAACTATTCTCTTGAACTCATATTAAAAGTTACTTTTAGGGTATATAAACAGATATGGTTTTAATTTGCTGTCAGCCCTAAAATATCTGAAAAAATCCTGTGACTCCTCTAGCAAGTCCCCTGACAACCAAACTAGTTCAAGTTAGGACAGTAATCATACTAAATTTGCTTAAACCTAAAGTAAATAAGAAAACAGCCTGCAAATTTGTTATGCAATTACCATATGAACCATTGGCAATTGCCTTCCCAATATAAAGTGCAGCATAAGATAACACCCTTGATAAAAGAGTAATATCAAACATTAAAGGATTAATATTTGTCAACAATACACACAGGAGTTAGAGGCATTTGTATCAATAAATATAATACAGGGTTGGGCAAGGTAGGATTACAGTTGTTCATACAGAAAATAACACAACAATCCTATATAATAAAAGGCTAATATACAAATCAATCTAATGGTGGAACGACCCATCGCTATGACGTACACTGACTACCAGGGGGCAGATGCTCAATGCAGGCGCTGCCCCCTGGTAGTCAGTGTGCTCCCATGGGGGAGCACCACTCAGCCAGAAGCCCAGAAGCTGGGCTCATGGCTGGCAAGTGCAGTGGCAGTGGCAAGAGCCTCTCCTGCCTCCACAGGAGCGCTAAGGATGTCCTACTGACGGCTTAGGCCCACTCCTTAAGCTGTCATCCCTTAGGGCTCTTGGACTGCCAGAGGGCGCAGGCCGGGCTGAGGTACCACCCCCCAAGTGCACACATCTCATGCACCGGGCCTCTAGTTAATAAATAATAATAATACAAGAATAAACTGTGAGTTTCAAATTCTCACAACTGTAAGCCTACTTTTGCCCACATGTGTATGCTTTACACAGCCCATGGAAAATATTCCTATTTTAAACTTGTAGAAAACAATGTTTATAAGTATTGAGAAAACAAACTGACTCACTTTCTTTGACATTTCTTTGACATGTAGAAATGAACAATGTTTCTTTCCTTTTGAAAAAAATCACTGTCTTATTTGCTGAACAAAATTATTTGACCCTGAATTTTGCTCAGTTTCTGAGTAGATTCTCAACAGAAGCATTTTTCTTACAATTGCACTGATTTTTCAAGACTAAATTTCTTGGAGTCTGCAGATTTTCATCTGCACAGTCATACAACACAAAATTCAGACTCCCATTTTACTGAATTTTGATGAAAAGTAAAACATTGTTATGTAGAGACTTGAACTAAGCTGTCTCTACAATATAGTTTTACTAAAAGAGTCTGTATTCTAGAGGATAATATTATTCTTGATTAACATATACAGCTGTCTGATTAGGATGGTTTCTTAAAGTCAGGCTGATCTATGGTTAGATAAGGCAAGTGAGCTATTTTCAGAGTGTGTTACACTCTTAAAGTGGGTAGAAAAAGAAAAGAAAGACAAGAAGCAGGAAACCCTAAATGTTGAATCAATACAATGACACAAAAGTGACTTTGCACACATATTTTCTTCAGTGGCTCCAGTACCCTGCTATTTATAGAATGGAGTTCTAATTACTATCCATTCACTTGAAGACCTTACCTATGGCTGGTTTAATGGTGCTTGTTTGGTCATATCTCCACTCCATCGTAGCTAATTCTCCTCATCCTGTAAGTAGCAGACAGAACTTGAGAGCAGCATTTCCCACTTTACAATGTATTTATCTGCTTCTATGTCTGTCCTCTGACCAGACTGAGCTCTGTTGTAGAGAAAAGAGGGTCTTATTCATTTTTTATCCCCAGTGCCTAACAGGGTTTACATTGAGAAAACCTCTACAAACGCCTGTATAATAAGAGAATTCATTGATACAAATTGTATCTGTGTGTTTCAGGGTCTGGGTATGTGGGTATGAAAAGAGGGAGAGGACATATACATACATATACCTGCATACACTTACACATACATGTATGTCCTCATAACATAAAAATTATAAAAATATATTTATAACAGGATATTAAAATACAGAATTTTCTCACTCAGTTTTAGCTGAAGCCTCAAGATCAGGGGTCATCAAACTACGGCCCGCGGACCACATGCAAATACAAATATTGTATTTGTTCCCATTTTGGTTTTTTACTTCAAAATAAGATATGTGCAGCGTTCATAGGAATTTGTTCATAGGGTTTTTTTTTTAACTATAGTCTGGCCCTTCAACAGTCTGAGGGGCAGTGAACTGGCCCCCTGTTTAAAAAGTTTTAGGACCCCTGCTCAAGACAATAGCTGGCAACAACCAGGACATTAAAAAACAGTAATCAAAAAATTATAATTTTTAGATTATGGTCCAGAATAGCTACATTAAGGCTATTTAAGCACTAAAGCGGAAGAGTAGAGGAAAATGGAAATGAAGGAGAGGTTTACTTTGGAGAGAGTTGTAAGGGTTTTGCGTCACAGCCCATGGGAAGGGCGAGAGGAACTTTTCTCTCATCTCATCTCACATATTGTGAGGAGACCTTCAAGGAAATCTCTTGGAAGTGGCGGCGGGGGGGAGGGGTACCTGGATTTCAAGGATGCAATGGACAGACGTCTGACTCATGGGTGAGACGCTGGCTGAAGACATAGGCAGAACCAGAACAGAGGGCTCCGTTTGGGGAATAACTACATCTCCACAATGCCAGGTCCAAGGTGTGTGTTCCAGATGTGTAACCTGAAGGTGGGATATCAGCTCAGTTTTAAATGATACTCTTCAGGAGAGCTTCTTGTGCAAGGCAAGGAAACCTCAGTAAAAAGAGGCATAATATTAATAGTGCGAGTCTTCTAATGGCAGCCAAAGGCCCAGCACCTTCCATAGCCACAGTACTCAAGTCAGAGGAACCAAGAGGGAAATCTGAAGGAGCCTACCAACCAAGACAAGGTTTGGTTTAAATATTAGCCACGGACAATGACATCCAATGCCAGATTCATGGGTTTCAGTGAAGTGGAATCCATTCTTTTTATTATTATTATTATTGGTTGATTTATTTAAAATAGCAATCATAAGTCTACTACATACAAATAACAAATACCTTTATGAAAAAAACCATATTTTCCAAACTAATAAATTAGTAAGAAGGATGCATTGTTTTTGCTTTTGTTTTTGATTAAGGTATTACAAATGTGTCCTTATCCATTCTTATCATGTTTCAATCAAGGAGCCCAAGGAAGCCAGAGGCTGGCCAAGCAGAGTCAGAGACGTGCTCTGACGTAGAGGAGAAGCTGCCGGGCTCTCCTCACTTGCAGGAGTTCACCCAGAGGCATATTTTAATTATTAGAGACCATCTTTTTTTTGAAACTGACATGAAGAGAGGACTCTGATTTTTCAAGAGTCATGGAGCCATTTCAAAATTTTATGTCAGTGGGGGGTGGGGTGGGAAACAGTCCCTCAGGGTGCATTTTAATAGTTAATAGGCAAAAATAAATTCGTATTCTGATTATACCCTATAAATCCTGATTATTCTGTGTAAACTTTACATGTATGATTTCCACTCATTTTAGGGCAGTGGTTCTCAACCTGTGGGTCACGACCCCTTTGGCTGTCGAACGACCCTTTCACAGGGGTCGCCTAAGACCATCCTGCATATCAGATATTTACATTATGATTCATAACAGTAGCAACATTACAGTTATGAAGCAGCAACAAAAATAATTTTATGGTTGGGTTACAACATGAGGAACTGTATTTAAAGGGCCAGAAGGTTGAGGACCACTGATTTAGGGGGAAAAACATATTCCTGTGCAGTACTGGAACTTCAGAAATTTGCTTATTTCTCTTCTAAGTAGGTACCCATGCCCTAGCCTGTGGCCCAGCTGGTTGGAACATCTCCCTTACACCAAAAGGTTGCGGGTTTGATTCCTGGTCAGAGCACATACCTAGGTTGGGAGTTCAATCCCTGGTCAGTGTGCATTTGGGAGGCAACAAATCTGTGTTTCTTACATCAATGTTCTCTCTCTCTCTCTCTCTCTCTCTCTCTATCCTCTCTCTCTCCCTCTCTCCCTCTCTCCCTCTCTCCCTCTCTCTCAAAATCAATAAAAAGATAGTCTCAGGTGAGGATTAAAAAAAAAATTCATAATTGCGTTTAATCTATCCACTAGCCCTCTACAAACAAACTATTCTTGTGTTTGTATATGCATGTGTATAAGCTTCTAGAGCATTAATATCATCCATAGAGTCTGCATGTATGCTTACTTTACTTATAAATTAAATAACAATTTATTTTAAAACAATTAATTACATATTGAGCTTATGAGAGGCCCAAGACATTCTCTAACCTTACTTCTCTTCATCTGCAATAAATGATGACTTTAGCTGATGACAGGGTTTTCACTACAAGAAATGTTTTGTAGAAAATGTTTTTAGGCTAAAGCATTTGCTACATAGCTGCTCTCCTAGATTCTCAGCTCAAATTTTCTCATCACTACTTATCATTCTGTGCTTTCACCCCTTCATTCACACATTGTTATCATTTAATGAAACAAACATAATCCCAAACATTTGAGATAAACAGAGTTGGTACTTTTAATAATAATAAAACTCCTTGAATTTTAACATGATTTTAGGTTATAAATTTTGACTCCTTTAAAATGTTATATGCACACAGACACTCACACACATTCCAAGATAATGTAACTATAATAATTTTGTTCTAAAATATATCTCAAAGGATTTGTTTCATAAAGAAAGCATCTATTTTGCATTTGGTCTTAGCTCTGAGGGCTACATGTGTTCCCAGGGGAAAGAATTCTAATATACAATTCACTTTCAGACATGTTTCTTCTAGGCTGTCTTTTAATTTAGTCTTTTTGTCATCTGCTTTGATATAACAATGCTTCCCCCTGATCTTTAGATCACTTAAATTAACCTTACAAATTGCTCCATATAATTTTTCATCTTTACAAACATTCTCCATCCCACCTCTATTTATCAAGGCCAGCTATCTCCTATTTCCAACTAACATGCAAAACTCAAAATAAACAAAATTTTAACTACAAGCAGATAGAAATAGTTTAGCCACAGAAGAAATCCCCATCTTAAATAAATAGGTTAAATATTCTTGGAGAAGAGGCTTATCATGATGCTAAAAGACTCACTCTAATTTTGTAGGCATTCATGCTCTGTGCAATATGAGACTGTACTAATACACCGGACAGATTTACACCTCTCAAATAATTTTTTATCAAATGTCCTGAGATCATATGGAATATCTTTGAGTTTTAAAAAATTATTATTGCTCAATCTTTCTAGCTATATACATTGTTATTCTCAGTTATTTAAAATAATATATATTCATGAAGGAAAAATTAAATCTGCTTTTGATTTATTTTACATACTCATAGCATAGCCCAATGCCTGATGTATGGTGTTGCTAATAAAGTTTTTTTAAATTCAGAAAAAAACAAAGTAGTGTAATAAAGAAAGTAAAAGCTCTCAAATCCCAACACATAAAATAATCATAGTTACATTTTGGAGAATTACCCTCTGGGCATTTCTTTATGTATTTATATGACATGTATATTTTATATCATATGTAAGGATGAAATTTTATAAACTGTATATTCATTTATACTATTTTCATAAAATGGGATCACATTACACATACAAGCCATTTTTCACTCAACAATGGATGAGATCCAAGTCATTTATATTTATGAGTCGGGGTTAGATAGTTGTAGGCAAAATTGTAAAGTAGATAGAGTGTTGTTTAGTTTTTCAGCTTCTCTCTTCTCCTTTCTCAACTGCCATGTCTAAACCTAATGTCAGAAAAGAATCTAGTGTATACAAAGTTTTGTTATTGTTATTTTTAGAAGAAGTGATGTCAATACCCTTTACATGATAATAAAATGCCTCTTTGACTCATTCATTTTTTGGGTCCTCCTCATTTTTCATAGCCCACCTTTTATATCTTTAAAAGTACATGCAAATAACATTTCTTCCCAATTATTTTTTTAAAATATGTTTTATTGATTTTAGAAAGAGAGGAAGGTAGGAGAGAGAACCATCAATTGGCTGCCTCCTGAATGCCCCCTACTGCGGATCAAGCCCGTAACTGGGGCATGTGCCCTGACCCAGAATGAAACTGGTGACCTTCTAGTGAGAGGGATGATGCTCAACCAACTGAGCCAATCCAGCCAGGGCCCCAATTATTCATTAGACAGGAGAATAGCAATTTATTTAAGCAGATAAACTTTACAGGCAAAATGTCGTTTTAAATACGGTCATTAAAAGCAAATACTGTATCCTGTATATAGGTCATCTATCCCTTAGATTGAGTAAAGTTACTGTGTCTATATGACCTTGGACATTCACATTTTTAGCCTTCTTTAATGACTAAAGGCCCAGTGCACAGACTCATGCACTGGTGGAGTACCTTGGCCTGACCTGCGGGGGCCAGTGGACCTCCATGCAGCCGCAGCCCAGCCTTACCCACCAGCTCATCAGGCTCCAGCCCGCTGTCTGTGTCAATCCCGCACAGCACAAAGTAGTGCTGGAAGTGGCAGGCAGCCGCAGAGGAGCCTAAGCCGGGGCTGGGTGCAGCACCGTGCCACTCCTGCTCATCCTGGCCCCGCTGCGCCTGCCTCCGCTGCTACTCGGGCACACAGTGGGAGTGTTTGCTGGAGATGCTCACGCCACCGCAGCTGCACTAGCCAGCAGTGAGCCCGGTGATTGGTGCCCCTTTGTCAGCCCAGTGCTGTTTTTGCTGTGGGAGCGCACTGACCACCAGGGGGCAGCTCCTGTGTTGAGCATCTGCCCCCTGGTGATCAGTGCACATCATAGTCATCCAGTCATTCGATCGTCCAGTCACTTAGGCTTTTATATATTTAGATAATGTTCACGTCTCCAACCACCACCACCCACCCCATGGAAGGAATGTTAGGAAAGAGCCACCTTGTCTCCATTGGGCACATACACTGTTACTGCAGTAACTATTACACTGCACGATGGTTCCCTTCAGGTTCCTTTCTCCCTTCACCACAGCCCCTGATGACAGAACTAGTGCTAGTCATCTTTGCATCTCAGAACCTAACACAATGCCGGGTTCATAATGCGTACCAAAAATACTGCTGTTGAATGTATTAAATCACCTCCTATAGGCCTATATATTTTATATATAAGGCTGGTTATTTCCAATACAATGATTATAGTCTATTATCTTAAATCCAAATTTCTATGCAAAACATTCACCTTCCATTGAGAATATAAATATATTCCTTTTGGCAAACAAACACGCTAGGCAGAATTTCTGCAGTAATTTGGGAGATGCTATATATTCACAGAAAGGGGGGAAGTAATCCAGGAACAGAGGTAAATATTCCATGATTAAACTGAAAGCCAAAGGTGTTTAAGGTGACTTCAAGGGAAGCATGAGCCCTCAAAAAGGGAAAATTGATGTTTTCTGGACTGAAGCTGAAAAATCAAAGGGAACTACAGAACGTTAGATGATTCAAGCCATGGCAATCCTGAAATAATCATTAAGATAGAAGTTCGGCTACAGGGGGAAAAGTTGCAGCATTCATTTTTCTGACCCCTAATTAGAGTCAGTGGAGTGATTCGGGAAAAATATCTGTAGCATTTCTCTAACAGAAATCTATCTATAATTGAGACATTTTCATAGAAATGAAAAACTGGAGCTCAGTCCTAATAAATGCAAGACAAATGCTTGACCATTTGTGCCTCAGAAATTGGCTGACTGAGAAATTCTCCCATACCCATCAGGAAGGCAGAGCTACTACCGATGAAACGTTCTCAGACCTAGAACCTTCACTTGGCTATTCTCAACCTGAAATAAAGCAATCGAGGGCTCCAGATATTAGTCATGTTTCATCAGTGGTAGGAACTGACATCACAATTGAGAGTGTGACTTCAACACACTATGGTCTTTAGATTAGTTTCTTGTCTTTTGAAATTCATTTGGAAAAGTTTGTGGGGTTTTGTTTTTTTACTTTAAATTTACTGTTAGCTATGCAAATCCACATAGATCAATAGGCTGCAAGTCTAAGAGAAATTAGATGAGCCTTACCCTAATGAAATCACACTGTAGAAAAACATCACTCCATTTGAAATGATACCCAAGGCACTAGGAAAGTACTTTTTTAAAATTCTCTGCTCTTTTCCAAGAAATGCACCATGATGTGAATAATGAAAATGAATAATGCAAAGCAAAATGTGGTACACAATTTGCACATCCGTTACAGTTTTCCTCCTCAGCCTGATCGACTTTGAAAATTACAGTGCTCACTTTGGCAGCACATATATTAAAATTGAAAATTACAAACAAGGCATTTAAAATCCAGACAAACAGTAGCATGAACATGGACTAGCAGCCAACTGAATACGTAGCCATGAGTAACGGTGCTGTGTGTAGTCATCTGAAGAGAAACAATAATGGAGATCAATAATGAATGTGGCAACAGACATGGCAAAGGACTGGTTTGGAGGATACCATGACAGAGAGCAGGAAAATTTTTCCATTCACCCTAGGACAACACAGTTTGGAGGTACTGTGAGCTTGACATTTTGAGTTAGCATTCTCAAAGAGTTTGGAACTAAAACATTGAAGAGAGTTTTTGATTATGAGCAAGATTTTTTGTGACCTGTGATCCCATTCATTATAATTTGGTCAGCCACTTCAACTAGGTCAGGCTTCTAATGTTCTTTTTATGCTTAGGTGTAAAAGGGCTCTGATGGCAGAGCTTATTTGAATCTCAGTGACAGAACCAAGAAAAATCCAAAATCTGTTTTCACAATTAATCATTTCATAGAGACGTATAAAATGATAGCAATCCTCAACTGCTTTACCCTACATGTCCTTTCAAACATACACCATATTCCATAAAGCGCACTGCACATCTGCTCTTACGAGAAATGACTAATTGCTGATCTGTTAATGGGTCATTTGTCCTGTAGAATTGCCACCCAATTGCCTCTCTGATGATCACATCCTCTTCAGATCTTGTCCATTTCAACCTTTTTTTCCTAAACTATCATCAATTATCCTACCCATGGTGTCTCCAAACGTGGGAATGAGTCTAGAGCAGTGATGGGGAACCTATGACACTTTTTTTGGTTGATTTTTCTTTGTTAAATGGCATTTAAATATATAAAATAAATATCAAAAATATAAGTCTTTGTTTTACTATGGTTGCAAATATCAAAAAATTTCTGTATGTGACACGGCACCAGAGTTAAGTTAGGGTTTTTCAAAATGTTGACACGCCAAGCTCAAAAGGTTCACCATCACTGGTCTAGAGTAATAACAAATGCCTAATTGGACTGCCATCTGCTTTGGGGGGAAAAATTAAAGTTTCAAACTTTTCCCCCAAACAAATAAACAAACAACAATAATAATACTTCCAAGCTGGAACCTGGTGAAAAAGTAAAAAGTCTACTAATAGCTTGATATTGTAAAGACAAGTTTATACTTGATAGAAAATTCTGGACTTGGAAGGATATTTCCTAGAATACTAAGGAACTTCTGTACAACCTGTGATAATGAATTACATAAATACTCAGTAAATACTCAAGGAAATCCTATCACTTCTCTTGAGCAGAGAGTTCACAGGTAAAGATAAACATTTTTTAAAATTAATTATATACTCACTTTCCCTGGACTTTAACTATCATGGACAAATTTTTAATCAACTGGAATTTGTTAAAGTCACAAATATTAAAGGTTAAAAAGTAAGGAAGAAAAGAAGGAAGGAAGGAAGGAAGGAAGGAAGGAAAGAAAAAAGGAAGGAAGGGAGGAAGGGAGGGAGGGAGGGAGTGAGGGAGGGAGGGAGGAAAGAAGAAAGGAAGGAAGGAAGGAAGGAAGGAAAAGGAATATTGACTGTCACATTAGCTTCTTTTTTATATAGTTTTATTTTGATGGCAATTATTAAAGTGAGATTATTTCAGGAAAAATAACACTCTGTTCAGATGCAGTTTTCACCTAGACCAATGTGATTTTTTCTCTGTTGATAATGAAAATAATACATTTGCATGGTAAAAGAAAATCAGATCACCTTGTATCAGGATTGGAGAGAGAAGACAGAAGCTGCTCTAAGAATTTCAATGACAAAATTTTGATGAAAAACATTAAAGCTTACATACTGTTGGAAGGTGTGAGGTAGCAAAAGTCATTGTAGCTACTGCCACCAAGGCCAGTTGCCTGAGCATCAAAGTGGACGTTCCTCGCCAGCTCACCTGGAAGTTGCTGTGAACTTCTATGAGTCCTCAAGGCTCTTGGCAACTGCTGCTAGAGAATAATGCCTTCTCCTCTACCACCTTCTAATCGAAACCAAAAATTTGGGGAGAGATTCTGGTGAATGGAGGTACAAGTTGTTCTCCTAGAGTCTAGAAATAAATACAGAATGGTGTAGTGATAAGTATGGTGTGAATGTGTTAAGTGATGAGTAAGTGAATAAAAGAACTTGTCTTGGCAGGTTAGAGCATTTCCAAGCTATATGAAAATAAAAGTGTACGTAGAATCAGAGGAAAAGGAATTAGTTGTGTTATTTGAGTGTTTAGGAGCTGAAAGCTAATGTAGCCTAAATGGCTGATTTCATAAAAGAGTTCTAACTACTATGAGCTGAGACTGGTTGTGTCTTTAGCTAGGTTCCATTTTTATCATCTTTATTGGCCAACCCTTTTTGGATCATAGAGTCTTTCTCTGAATTCTGTAGCGATAATTAATTTTCTCTTTAAGAAATTGAACTCACGATTCAGTTTTGCTTTCCTAAGATTGCTCCCCCTAATCATTTTGAATGAAATTTTGATTTCCCAATCCTATCAGTCATATATTTATACAGAGCCTTTGGTCTTCTCTGGATGGCTAGCCACATTCCTGATAATGAATCTTAGTAATTTAACTCTCAATGAACAGCCTAACTCTTCCTATTTTTCAAATTATTGCTTCATGTGCATCAGTAGCTTTTGATTGGTTCTGCAACATTCCTAACATTTTCATATTTTATTGGGATTTTTTTAAACAGCAATTATGTTCTTAAGACATAAACAACTGATATAGTCCAGAAACTGAAAAGAAAAAGCTATATTCTAGTTTCTAAATATAAGGTAATAAAATTTCTGGAACTGTAATTAAAGTATCATGCCACTAAATAAAACAGTGTCAGTTCTAAAATATTATGAGTCAATATTTTAGTGTAAGGAAATGTTGTTGTTTAATATAATAATAATATTTCCATGGAAACTCCACTGCATATTTTATTGCTATGTAAATTTCAGCTAATATGGTATTTAAGATGAAATATGAATGTACTATAATAGCTAATTTCAAGTAGCTCTGATAGGTACTAGAAGTTTCTGTTAAAATTATAACCACTAATTAGATATTCAGGTGACAATTCTGTTGGGAGGAAAACAGGTTCTGGGACAGCCTGGTATTACTTGGTTTAGAGCTCACAGAGCTCATAATGTCCACTTCACATCACTGGTTTTCCTTGGCCTGGCTAAAAATCACAGCAAAACTCAAACATCTGGCTCTTCAACAGGAATTACGTTGACACGCTCTGAATAACAGCCTGAAAGTTTACAAGGTACAAAATAGCGTGGAATTGTTTTTCATTGACCACATAATTCCTATAACTAACTCCATTCCTGTTTTTATGCAGCACATGACAGGTACTGAGAGCCAAAAGGATTTTTGAAATACATAATCAGATTGGATTCTACAGCCTCTGATGAAAAAAGCTTATATTTATGTTTATAAATATTCTTTAGCCAGGAACAGCAATTTCTGTAAGAATGAGAAGACAGGGCCTCTTGGGGGTACTCACTTGGAAAATACAGCCAGTTGTATGCATTTATTAGATACATAAATTTCTGCCTACATTTGCATGCCTCACTGTTTGGTTCACTTCTTTTATTAAAAGTATGCTCTTTCAGCTTCTGTTAAAGAGGTCCTCGAGGCTACAGAAGCACAGGTCGCTGGGAATTGGGATCCCTGAGGAAACTGAATTCAGCATGGGTGATTTTTAAAAGGTCAGTGAGTGTCTCAAACATTGGCACGTGCTAGAGCAGCGGTTCTCAACCTGTGGGTCGAGACCCCTTTGGGAGTCAAACAACCCTTTCACAGGGGTCACCTAAGACCATCAGAAAACACATATATAATTACATATTGTTTTGTGATTAATCACTATGCTTTAATTATGTTCAATTTGTAACAATGAAAATACATCCTG
>NW_006285613.1:678686-697032 GCF_000327345.1 Myotis davidii
CCTTAGGCTGTTATTGTAACAACAGCTTGAACTAAAATTAACCTCTAGATAGAATCAGCAGGGTAAATATCCTTGAGAAAGCACATGCTTCTACAAGGTCAGGTCTTAAAGCAGCAGTTCTCAACCTGTGGGTCACGACCCCTTTGGTGGTCAAACGACCCTTTCACAGGGGGCGCCTAAGACCATCCTACATATCAGATATTTACATTACGATTCATAAGAGTAGCAAAATTACAGTTATGAAGTAGCAACAAAAATAATTTTATGGTTGGAGGTCACCACAACATGAGGAACTGTATTAAAGGGTCACGGCATTAGGAAGGTTGAGAACCACTGGTCTAGAGAATATAAAGCCTGGATCTCTAAAGTGAAGGCAGCCTGAGAGCAACGGACACCCAAATGATCTAATTTAAGGTAAGAATAGAAGAAAATCGGGGCTGAAGAAAAGAGTTCAATGCACATTTCTATCTGGGGCCAATCCTAAGCAATATTGAAAAAGGAGACAAATTGAGCAAAAAATGAAAAGGAAAAGTTGACTGTGACAAACATAAGAATTTAAGAACAAGGCTATTCATGAGAATACTATGCCCCATATTGAGCCTCTCATTTTACCATGTCCTGTTTGTACATGTCAACCTGTGATTTAATCCTTGTGCCTCTTGCAAGAACTCTTGTATATTCCTTGATAAAAATCTTATCCATCAGGAACTGTTATCCTATCTAATAAAGAGGGAATATGCTAATTGACTGTCCCACCCTCAAAGATGGTGGTGCCCATAGCCCATAAGGAGGGAATATGCTAATTGACTGTCATGCCCTCAAAGATGGCAGCACTCCCAGCCACAAGATGGTGGTGCCCCACCACATGCCTGCCTCCTGAGCCCCCCAGTCTCCATAGCCCCCCAGCTTCCCAGGGCCGGCCCAAAGTGCAGGCAAGTCTCAGATGGTAGCTGCCCAGTCGCCTAGTGCCGCCCGAGGCTCAGGTAACCAGGGCCGGCCGAGGCTTGTGCTGCCAGCAGTGGCTGCAGCAGAGGTGTGACAGGGGTGTCGCCTTCCCCTGATCACCAGGTCGTCTCCCGCCTTGAGGGCTCCCAGACTGTGAGAGGGGGCAGGCCAGGCTGAGGGCCCCCTCTCCAGTGCATGAATTTTCATGCACCAGACCTCTAGTCTAATAATAATTTTATTAAAGTAAATGACAATTTTTATATCTTGAATATACTTTGATGCAGTTTTTAGGGACAGAAATTATTTGTGAACATATAGCCATGACATATAGATATACATATATATACTCACATACATATGTATTCACATCCAGAGTAAGATATATATATATATATATAATCTCAAGTGAGTATTGTTATTGATTAACTAGTTGAAATGCAATTAAGTTTCTATGCTTGCTAATTAATTATATTGATCAATATCTCATTAGCAGTTCCAAGTATAGCAAATGAGTACTCTTTCAGGAGCAGAGTTGAATAAAGCGACAGAGTGGGCATTAAGCTCCTAAACATCAAAATCAAAACCTCGCTCAAGTAGAAAAGGTAATCAAGGTCTCCAACCAGGCAGTTATTGTGACCTCAGGAAAGGCCTTTGTAGTAGGAAGCATCAGTCACTTCTGGGCTTTGATTAAAACACAGAGTAGGTTTTTTTCTTCTCAATGAATCCTCTTGCTATCAGTTCACATTTACAAACACCTGTTCTCAGGGGAGTCGTGCAGTGGGGTCTCACCTGCTTTCAGTATTAAGTATCAGTAGACTCAGAAAGAGCTGTTGTCCTAGAAATGGAGTCACAGTTCATTTCACCAGCATGGAGTTCCTGAAGCTGCAGACAGGAAGTCTGAGATATAAAAGGCTCAGGCTCTCACTGCCTCCCAGAGTCTACCTGTTCTCCTAGTTTCCTAACCAGGGGCACCTCGTTACACGTAGTTACCTCTGGATATTACTTTAAATTAGCTGGAAAAAGTTGAAGGTTCTTGAGCAGTGGTTCTCAACCTTGGCTGCACATTAGAATCACCTGGGAATCTTTTTAAAATCCTGATTTCTGGGCCTCATCCTCTGGAAATTCTGTTTCTTTATTATGGGGTGGGGGTCACAACATTAGTAACAAAGAAACAGAATTTCCGGAGGATGAGGCCCAGAAATCCAGATTTTAAAAAGATTCCCAGGTGATTCTAATGTGCAGCCAAGGTTGAGAACCACTGTTCTTGAGGGTGAGACTATGTAAATGTAAAAATTAAACAAATTAATAACTATTACATGGGATGGGTTGTGTTCCAAAGTCTTCTAATATATGTCTTTATGAAATCTGTGGTGAAAAGAACTCCTGACAGGTTCAATTAAAGACAGTCATATTAATTGGGTTAGCCTGGCCTGGATGTGGAGTCATTATCTTGTGTCCTAACTAGGTAAGCAAAGTTTTTTAAAATAGCACCGGAACTAGGACAGTTCCCACCTTACGTGACACAGTACAGTTTGATGTGTGTTAAAAAGACAACAATGAAAAAACTAATGGGAGCAGTAATTGTCCAAATTTACATTTATAACCTGCCTCACCATTCTTTTAACCTTGTTTCTGCAAATGATGACCTGCTAACTAATATGTGACTGCAGATAAACAGCCTGTTTGCTTTGGAATTCTAGGAACTAACTTCAAAACGGAGCACACGTTCCAGCTTCGTGAGGTTTGCTGACCTTCAGCCAGTTATCTGAACACACTGTGTTGGCTTGCACGTAGTCCCCTAAATGGAGAGCTCTCAACCCTCTCCTTTGGATTCCTTTGTTCTTTTGTGTGTGTGTGTTTTTGTTTGTTTTGTTTTTTTCCCTTCCTTTTCCTCCTTACAAAAATCCCTGCCACGTCCAGTTAGTAAGGTAGTCTTTGCGACGTGAGTCTGCCATCTTCTCGAGCTTCCAGCTCTTGGATACACCTACTTCTCTTCCACTTGTCTTTGTTTCCTGATTATTGTCTTTGGAGCAGCAGGCAGCTGAACCTCGGTTTGGTATCACTACATTTTAAACAAATGGGCCACAGTTGCTATTGGATATGCTCCTGTAAGGTTGGAGTCATTCAAGGATATAGGCGGATGCAGCAAGCAAGAGGGGAGTTTATTAGTGGGAATGGGGATGGAGCCACAACCAGGACAGGTTAGGACTAAATTTCCACTGTCCTTGGGCTTGAATTTTATGCACACAAACCGAAAGGGGAGGAGGCTGAGGGATGTAAGTGTTCCAGTCAGATTAGATGGAGTTTGTTGTCCTTCAGACCGATTGGTGCTGGCTGCTGAGGCTGTGGGCTATAAGCGGCCGTTGTTATCCTTGGCCTGCTGTCTTGCTCTCAGTGCAGCTGCCTCCTGTTGTGCCAGATAGGGTGACCGCTGGCTATTCCACGAAATGAGGCTGGGGCCACTTTCTCGTTCAGGACTTTCTAGTCCACCTGAGCCAAATGTCCTCTGCTGGCCTGTCAGCTCTATCAATCCTCCAAAACGGTCTAGTCCAGCCGTGGGCAAACTACGGCCCACGAATCACCTGGGCATCTTTCTAAAATCCTGATTTCTGGGCCTCATGCTCTGGAAATTGTTTCCTTGTTACTAATGTTGTAGCCCCACCCCATAACAAAGAAACAGAATTTCCGGACGATGAGGCCCAGAAATCAGGATTTTAAAAAGATGCCCAGGTGATTCTAATGTGCAGCCAAGGCTGAGAACCACTAGACCAATAATATGATCCATACTCATCTGAGCTCACCTGGTTGGCATCTCATAAACTCCTCCTGACTTTCTCCTCTTCTGCCTGAGAGCATCACCTGGCGCTGTTTAGTTACGGCTATCCAGAGTCTGAGCCCCGCCCTGTTTACCCTCACCGGCAAGGCTTTGGTCTTCTCAAAATCTCCTTGCAGGTAATCATGGTCCATTTCCAAGCTTTAGCCAACTTATTCCCAGTTCAGTGCTAGAAATGCCATCCCTCATCCTAATCCACACTGGTACTAGAAAACAAACTCCACTTTGACACTCGGTTTCAAGGGCAACATTGCTTTAGTATCTCAACACAATGGTGTCACTTTTTAACATACCAGTAATTATGTTGACTTTTGAAGGACTTGGCACATGCCAAGGGATATGTTGTCCACATAAGGACATCCAAACCTACAGAAAATTTTTATAAAAGTTTACTGCCGTTTATTTGAGCCAAATCAGAGGGTATACCTGGAAGCAAATCTCAACAAACTGAGAAAATGCTTCTCAGAATGGCAGTTTGCAGCTTCTTAATGCATTTGGAATTAAGGAGGGAAGATAAGGAAGATGACACTATGGTGGGAGAAAACAAGGTGGGATTGGATTATAGGATGGTTAACAAGATTATTCGCTCTCTTAAGGGTAGTTACTTTGAAAAAGAGGCTTTCCAAAGGTGAGTTAACCTAAATGCACAGAAACAATGAACAGGGTTTCTTAAGCCTCCCACTGAAGGTTATATGTGCCTGGGGCATGGCTACCCACCAGGGCCTGCCCTGTGAGAACCTTTTTAGGTCCACAATCGTGTGTGTGTGTGTGTGTGTGTGTGTGTGTGTGTGTGTGTGTGTTTAAAACTACCAAAGCTCACCTGCTTTCAACTTTATTAACAAGCTTGAGTGATGAAATTATTATACTTTTGTACTAGTAAATCTTAACTACAATAGCAAAGTACATATTAATTAGACTAGAGCATAATATTGATTTAAATATTCTGTTCCTAACAACCCTTATTTCCCTGCTACTTTGTCAGCATCTCAATTATTTTGCTAGTCTAACTTTCTACCACAACAGATTGCTTGGCAGTCAGAGAAAAAAGACTTTACTATTTATTGCCGTCTAAATAACCCCTTTGTGGTTTTTAAAAATTGGATTCAAACAGTAAGAAAATAATGATGCCTCTCTTCTAATTGGCTTCAGGTGCAGTTTTTATTTTAAACTTGAACTTCTTTGTATTCAACACAGTAATCAGTTATAAAAAAAAAGTGTGGAATTATTATCCTGTGGTTTCTTTTCTTTTTGCATTCTATTTAAGAATAGTTCATCTTGGATGATGTAGGTACACCCAGGGGAAGTAGTCTGAAGCCAAACTCCTGTGTCTCAAGGAAATCACAGACTAGAACCCTTAATCACAGGACTAGATCTTCAGTCACTGCCAGAATTCTCCTCTCATCTCCTCCCAAGTGGAAGTGTTTAGTTAAAGAAGTTCTCTATAATTATGACCCAATTTAATAGACTGATACTCAATGTGCTTGGGCAGACAAGAGCATACCAGTCCTTTTCTTTGCCAGGGTACTTATGTCCAGCCTTTCTGGAAGTCACCCATACTCACCCCTTCAGGCTCAGATCACATGTCCCAGGCACAGTGGGGACAGTGATTTTCACCAACAGTGGGGCCTTGACTTACGAGTTTAATTCGTTCCGTGATGGAGCTCATAACTCAAATTACTTGTATGTCAAATCAAAAAGTGAACGAGTGAAACACGTGATGCTGGGCTGATGTTGTGGCGTTCACTGTGACGTTCGATGCGCCAACTAGCGGTGGGGTATCTGAAGCTGGCTCGTAACCCAAATTTTAGCTTGCAACTCAAAGCAAAAAATCGGCCGAGAGACGGCTCGTATCTCAAAAAACTCGTTAGTCGGGACACTCGTAAGTCAAGGCCCCACTGTAAAGTAATCTCTCCTTAACCCCCTCCTTTCTAAACACAAAGAATATATCAATTCTCTTATTCCTTTTGTAGGTCATGTGACTGTGACTAAGTGACATTCTATTGTATATGACAATTCAAAAATGCCCTCCCCATATGCAAAAAATAATACTTGGACTTTGTGTAAATACTTCAATGAAAAAATTGTATTAATGAGAATATAAAAGACAAGTTCTCATAGCATTGTTCAGGGGAATATACTCTATTATATTAGAGACTCTTTAATTAGTGTTAAAACCCTATATGTATACACCAACCAGCACAGCTCAGTGGTTGAGCATCAACCTATGAACTAGACCAGTGATGGCGAACCTTTTGAGCTCGGCGTGTCAGCATTTTGAAAAACCCTAACTTAACTCTGGTGCCATGTCACATATAGAAATGTTTTGATATTTGCGACCATAGTAAAACAAAGACTTATATTTTTGATATTTATTTTATATATTTAAATGCCATTTAACAAAAAAAATCAACCAAAAAAAGTGAGTTCATGTGTCACCTCTGACACATGTGTCATAGGTTTGCCATCACTGAACTAGGAGGTCATGGTTTGATTTCTGGTCAGGGCACATGCTCAGGTTGCAGGCTTGTTTCCCAGTATGGGGTGTACAGGAGGCAGCCAATCAGTGATTCTCTCATTGATATTTCTCTCTCCCTCTCACTTCCTCTCTAAAAATAAAAATTTTTTAAAAAAATTGTAGAGCCAATATGTAAAGAACAAGAGCAGAGCAGAATTTTTGAACACTTCTGACAATCCAATATGGAGTCACTGTCAGCCATGAGAGCTATGTCAAGTGCTATGTCAAGATAGGTAATGGGGTGCAATGAGAACCCTTAGGAGGGGCCCCCAAAAGCTCAAGGACACATAGATAAGGACTCCATCTGGACACCAATAAAGTTGGACCTCCACCCATTGTGAGCTATTAGAACTCAGAGTTCTGACCACCTGACACTTGAGCTGGCTCTACTACAGGTCACACTCAGAGTCCTGCCAAACCTCCACCCCACTGGACATGTGCCACCACTGTAGCCACCTGGCTTGAGATCACCACCTGCCTCTCCACCAGTGATCTGAACTTCACACCAGATGCTCACTCTGCTAGCGTCTATCACATAAGCTTTCCCTCTCTGTGTGTAACCTGTGTATGACTTCAGTGGCTTATTGGGGGAGGTCTCTTCTTATAAACGTGAAATTGTGGAAAGACACAAATGGGTGGGAGTGACTCCTTACAGGAATGCTCCCTTGCTCAAGACAATATCCATATGCAATGTGGGTGAGTTCACATTGCTAAGGAAACCTTAACAATCACATTTCCTGGACTTGCTTGGTTTGACATTAAGCAAAATTCATATAGCATCATGTGAATTCATTTGGATATATTAGTTTAAGTTGATTATTATACCAGTTGATCCCATTAGCTCTCCTAAGCTTCAATGAGATTCTCAAGGGAGAGCTTTGTTGTATATGTTGATTTCTATACATGACACAATGTTCTAGTAGACAAAACCCATGGCCTAAATCTGCTTTAAAAGTTATATAGAGCATTTATTTATTAATGAGACAAAATCTCTGTCCTTAAGGACTTTATATGCAAGTAGGAAACTAAGTAATGCATTCCAGTGATTTCAATATAAGATAATTTAGTCCCTTTGAAAATATAAGATCTTACAGCAGTATCGTACAAGATAAAAATTTTAAATTCTTTAGCAAAGAATATAAGACCTTTTATGATACTGTTTGCTTATGCCATTCTAGCCTTATCTTTATCCACTCTGCTTTATCATACATCAAGCCCTAAGGATGACAATTTTGAGAGGTGCCTTAGTAATTTGCTCTCATCTCTATTATAATGTGTGTGACATAATTCAATAAATGCCATTTGAACAAATAAATGACTGATGTTTAGGGAAGAGATCACTTCCATATGGTGTGAGCAGAGAAGGGTTAATGGAGGGTATGGCACTTGGGCAATAAAGGATAATTAGGATTTTGACAGAGTTGAGGCTGGAGGGTATTCGAGATATGGACCAAAAGGCTGGAAATTTCAGCTGCAGAACGCAGAGCAGGTTTGGTTTTTGCAGCAGAAAAATGAAGGCCAGACTGAGAAGGCAGATTGGAACCAGAAAGAGATAATCTATTTTGAAATGTTAGAAAGCATCATTGTTGATATAGCTGCAATATGAGATTATTATTTAAGGGCAAAAATTGGAAGCTTAGCTAGAGATTTTGAAAGATTAGATTTTCTTATACCCTAAAAAAAAAATGAATTCACAAAAAGTGCTATTCAATATAAGGAAATGGATTTTATAATTGGAAAAGTTGGTCAGGGGATTGCAGAAGCTTAGGTTATGCATTGCTTTATTTGTCCATGAATTTTTCCCTGGATGTTTCATGCACACATCCTGCTTCCTCTCAACACAGTTTGTGATTGGCTCAAGGGCAGTCTTTAAATTTCCCATGATACCCAGTCCAATAAAATAGCTGCTTGCTTATAATAATTATATATAATGTATAATAATATTATAATAATAAGCCATAAAATAAGTTCTTGCTTAGTACAGCAAAACATTTTCTTTCATAGAAGGCATAAATTCCATGACCATTAACATCAGAGAAAAAGGGTGCATGAAGCAGAATGAAGATCCATCCAATGTTTCATTTCAGAAATTTCTTTCTTCCTGGCTTCTTCCCTAAATATGAGGTAGAACTGGATATGACCAGATTATGCTCACCTAAAGAAATTTGACTGGACAGGGAAACTAAGTTGATTTGGATAAAGTTGGTGTTTCTCTCCTTTCAAACTGGCCTGATATCCTCAGGAAGAATATTATCAATTCAAGAAATTGATTTTCACAAAGTCCAAGTATGCAGTCTACATTTGTTGTCCCACCACTAACCTTTTGATTTTTTTTATTTCTTCAATCTTCCTAATGACCTATATATGTTGATGTTCTTTCTGATTATGAAACTTTCTCCTGTTTAGCCATTCCTACCTTTATATTTTATTTTTTTTAATTAAATCTTTATTGTTGAAAGTATTACATAGGTCCCCTTTATTCCAAATTACTAATGGGTGTTCCTTATTCCAATAAAAAAAGTTCTACTCTTATTAAATAGATTAATAATAGTATTACAGTATAATCATTCTTTCCAGAAGATTTTGTGTTGAAAAAGTCCAATCTTTGGCATATTTCCATGGGAGACATAGAAGAAAAACAGAACAGAATTTAAATGCCAATTCTGCTACTTACTAGGTGTGTGGTTTTTATCTGTTTATTTGTTGTTTTGCTTTGTTTTACCTTTTTGAGACTTCGGATATTGTGAGAAAAGGAGATTGCATATTTGTATGTTTAAAATTTGCCACGGTGTATGATAAGTTCTCAATAAATTGTATCTATATTGTTATTCTGAGCTTCATATTTTCTTATATAATAAAAGCCTAACATGCTAAGTGTCTGACCGTTCATTCAACGTTCGACCAGTCGCTATGACGCACACTGATCACCAGGGGGCAGCCACTCTGAACAGTAGGTTAACTTGCTGCTGGGGTCCCATTGATCAGGACTGGGCGAGATGGGCTGGACATACCCTGGAGCCCTCCTGAGGCCCCTCCCTGAACCCAGTCATGCACCAGTGGAGTCCCTCAGCCTGGCCTGCACCCTCTCGCAATCCAGGATCCCTCGGGGGATGTCAGAGAGCCAGTTTCAGCCCAATACCCGCAGGCCAGGCCCAGGGACCCCACCAGTGCATGAATAGATGCACCGGGCCTCTAGTACTTATTATAAAAGAGGCTGAAGAGTACAATGACTAAAAGCTGAACTTGGGAACTTGATTAGATGTGTTCACATCTACAAGTTGATACTACTTACTAGCTATATGATCTTCTTAACCTCTGTGTTTTTCTAACCCATAAAGAGAAAATAATATTTGCCTATGGGGTGGTTGGAAGGATTAGAGTAAGTGTATGTGAATAACTTGGAATAGTGCTCTGAATAATGTTCATAGAAGTCTTAGTATTGTTATCTCCTTTTTTTTTTTTCAGCAACCCACTCTCATGACCACTCCCTGGACAAATCTATGCCCCAGAATCACTTCATCTTTAAGATCTTAAGCTCCAATATCTCATTTTCTAAAGATAACCTTTTATTGTTTCAGTCCCCTTATTTTCCAATTTATATCCCACTTTCTTATAGATCTCATTGCAGTGGTTCTCAACTTTGGCTGCACATTAGAATCACCTGGGAATCTTTTTAAAATCCCGATTTCTGGGCCTCATCCTCCAGAAATTCTGTTTCTTTGTTACTAATGTTGTGGCCCCACCCCATAACAAAAAACAGAATTTCCAGAGGATGAGGCCCAGAAATCGGGATTTTAAAAAGATTCCCAGGTGATTCTAATGTGCAGCCAAGGTTGAGAACCACTGCATTAGAGGTTTCCCCTTTCTCTTGCTGTCTGGGTTTCTCCTTGGTCTCTAAGTTCACTTTCTTTTTTAAAAAAAATCTTTATTGTTGAAAAGATTACATATCTCTCCCTTTCTCCCCCATTGACCCCTTCTGCTGCCTATGGGTTGGAAGGATTAGAGTAAGTGTATGTGAATAACTTGGAATAGTGCTCTGAATAATGTTCATAGAAGTCTTAGTATTGTTATCTCCTTTTTTTTTTTTCAGCAACCCACTCTCATGACCACTCCCTGGACAAATCTATGCCCCAGAATCACTTCATCTTTAAGATCTTAAGCTCCAATATCTCATTTTCTAAAGATAACCTTTTATTGTTTCAGTCCCCTTATTTTCCAATTTATATCCCACTTTCTTATAGATCTCATTGCAGTGGTTCTCAACTTTGGCTGCACATTAGAATCACCTGGGAATCTTTTTAAAATCCCGATTTCTGGGCCTCATCCTCCAGAAATTCTGTTTCTTTGTTACTAATGTTGTGGCCCCACCCCATAACAAAAAACAGAATTTCCAGAGGATGAGGCCCAGAAATCGGGATTTTAAAAAGATTCCCAGGTGATTCTAATGTGCAGCCAAGGTTGAGAACCACTGCATTAGAGGTTTCCCCTTTCTCTTGCTGTCTGGGTTTCTCCTTGGTCTCTAAGTTCACTTTCTTTTTTAAAAAAAATCTTTATTGTTGAAAAGATTACATATCTCTCCCTTTCTCCCCCATTGACCCCTTCTGCCTTTCCCCCTATCCTGCCTTTCCTCTGAGAATCAACAGTCTCTAAGACTACGTTCACTTTCATCTTATCATTGCATCACTCCACACAATTCCTTTCACCTTCCCAATTAGGCAATATAGAAATAATAAAATTCAAGTTCTTCTTCTGTAATCAAAATAGTTCTACACATTCTTTGCATGCATTTTTTCCCATTTGTTTAGTAAAAACCATCTATTAAAAGATTTCTAGGTTTTTTTTAGATAATCATAATTCATGTAGATGGTACTTTATTTCAATAAAAAATGAAGAGCTTTCCCTGAAGTTGGCAAAAATGTGAATGCTATAATGTTAGATATTACTTGGCTAAATACAATCAATATATATTTATCAATATAGATACCCCACTCCTTCTTCTTCTCCCTGCTAATATTTTAGTGGCACAGTTAGTGAGGGAATGGAGCAGATCAGCTCTGTTGTGTCCACCTCTTTGTACTTGCCTTTTTGCTTCATGTTGTTCACCAGTGTGGGAAAAACTAGGGACCAAGTAATCCTGGGTTGAGGAGAATACACTTCAAACTTTCATCATTTTGACTCTTTTTCTTTCTGCCTTTCTTTCTTTAAAAAAAATATTTTTTATTGATGTTTAGAGATAGAGGAAGAGAGAGAGAGAGAGAGAGAGAGAGAGAGAGAGAGAGAGAGAAACATCCATGTAAAAGCCAGATATTAGCTGCTGCCTCCTGCATGCTCTGACAGGGAATCAAATTGGCAATCTTTTGGTACACTGGACAACACCCAACCAACTGAGCCACACCTGTCAGGGTGCTATTGTACATTTTTTAATGTTCAATTTATTAAACTCATATATCTAAAACTAATTGTTGAACAGTTAACATTGATTATAAATGTTATTAATTAATTTTTATTAATTTATTTAAACTTAAATAGTAGATTTATTATAGCTGGTGGTTTTGATCATGTCGGTGCCTTAATATTATCCAAACTTATGAAAATACAGTAATTTAAAATATACTAAATAGCCTGCCCGGTGTGGCTCAATGGTTGAGCACTGACCTATGAACCAGGAGGTTACAGTTTGATTCCCCTTCCGGGCAAATGACAGGGTTGTGGGCTCGATCCCCAGTAGGAAGTGTCCAAGAGGCAGTGGATCAATGATTCTCTCTCATCATTGATGTCTCTCTCTCTCCCTCTCCTTTCCTCTCTGAAATCAATAAAAATATATTTATAAAAACATATTACATAAACTTGAACTTATACTAAAACATGCACATTGTATGTTTATTCTCTTTATTATTTACATACTTCTAAAATATCTTCCAATTTTTAATTTTTATTTTAACTTCCAGGGTTGCATTTCAATAGTGTTATTTGGATCCTAAGGTGGCAGTCTTACCAGACCCTAAGAAAAAGAGAACATTTCATAGTGGCTGAGGTTATATGTTTATCAAGCAAGTAATTCTTGGTTGGAGTATATGACAGGATTTCTGCTCTTCAGGTAAATTTTTTGCACTCTTCCTTTAAACTACATATACCTTTAACTTCACTTTGAACGCTTGGTGTAATTCATTGACTGGCTATTAGGATTTTTAGCTTTCTCTGTTAACATTATTAAACATGTACCTTTATTAAAACATTAGAGCCATGTAGAGCTTTTATAAGCTATGTGCTGAGAGATGGGAACTGCACAGTTAATGCACTTTAGGGCTCTCTGTAAGTTTAGTGTTATATGTAGCCTTTGCTACTAATCAATCTGCCAGGTCTTGATACATACATTGTCTCTACAGCTGGAGACATGCTTGGCTTCCACACGGTTCTTTTTGTTTATTACTTACTGCTTATGTAGATGAAAATAAGTACAAAATATGACTTTCAATAATATAAAATGTAATTTTAGAAATCATTATATTAACTACAAGGTATTCCAAAAAAAAGTACACATACTTTAACAGCTCATAACTCAATTTTGAAAATGAAATGTAATTTAATAAACACTGCCTTTATAATTATTCAAAGTGTGTATATACATTTTGGGGGACACGAAATATATATATTTATAGACTGAGTGACCATATTATTATGACTGGCCAGATTATTATGACCACCCCATCAGTAAGTATTTCATTGACACTTACAAAAATAATGAATAGTATAATGAGAATTAGTTATGCAAACAATAATAATAAAAAAAAAACCTTGAGAGTATTTGCTTAGGAATTTTACAATATTCAGTATTTTTGGAAGTGTCAATGAAGTACTGATGGGGTGGTCATAATAATCTGGACGGTCATAGTAATCTGGCCACTCAGTGTATATATATGAAAAAAATCCATATATTTTAATCAGATGCTACAGAATAAATTTTAAATATATCCTGTTATAGTCACCATTTTTGCATATTACAACTAACATTTCCTTCAATATCACTTGATTTTTATAACCTTTGCAGTTAATAACCAGACATTTTTATTAAAAGTTTTTCATTTTTTATAATTCAGAAAAGTTACTTTTTCCTAAAATGTATTTGAATACACTTTTTTTCCATTCTCTCTGTTTCTATATAAACATTTTATCTATAAATTTAAATACAATACTTCTTTTGGCTCCATCTTTATTTTTTCCATGTTCTGGATGTTTTAAAAAATGGGTTTATTGAGGTATTGCATTGACATACAAGCTGCACTCCTGTAGCATGTGTAATTTGATGTAAATTTTTGAAATAAGTATATACCTGGGGAAACTTAACCATAATCAAAATAATTAACGTATTTATTACTGAAGTTTTCTTGTGTTCCTTAGTAGTCTTCTCCTGCCCTTCCTCTCTTTTTCCCCTTTTTTTCATGCTCAGGTTAACAATAGATTAGTTTGCATTTCCTACTGTTGAAATCACATAACATGTAGCCTTTTTTCTGGCTTTTTAAACTCATCATAATCATTATAAAATTCATGGGTTTTCTTTGGTAAATCAACAGCTCGGTAATTTTCTTATTATATGAAGATAGCATAATTGGTTATCCATTTACCTGTCCTCCAGGACTCATTGCTGGCTCTGTTTTCTTTCCATCCACAGTCCTATGACATATACTGTATATTGACCACTCTCAAACCTGATGCCACAGCCCCGGCCGCTCTCCCCTGTCCCAGGCCCACAGTTCCCATTATCTATTAAGCATCTCTTTCTGAATATATAGTTGGCTAATTGAACTTAACATGACCAGGACTAGCATCTGTTCCTTTACATTGGATCACTACCTAGTTTTAAAACCTTCCAAAGTTTTCTCAGTGTTATTAGCTATAACACTGTGTAATCTGGACCCTGTATGTAGCCCTAGATTAATCATGGCCTATCTTCTTTTCTCCTACACTTTAAACATCCTCAAATAAACTCTATTTCTGGACCCAGGTATGTGTCCTCGTTGGCTTGTGTTCTTACTGGTTCCCTTGTCTCTGTTCCTCTTCCACTGGCTCTTACAAGGCTGAGTCCTCCTCACTCTGTTTTGGGCTCAAATATTCCCTCCCCAAATATGGGGTTGGCAAAAGCAGGTTTATAGTTGTTCATATGGAAAATAATACAATTAATAAATAATACAAGAATAAACTATTTTTACATACTCACAACTGTAAGCCTACTTTTGCCCCACCCTATCTTCCTCACCCTTGCCCTTACAACTAAAATACCATCTCCCTTGCTTTGTTATTAGCCTGTTCATTTTTTAATTGCACTTGCTACTGCAGCTATGTTGTGTTGTTTACTTCATTAAATGCTGTTTCCCTTTTCTAGGATGTCACCTCCTGAAGACAGAGACTGTGCCTGAGCTGTTCAGTGTTACACCCCACACTTTGCACAGTGTCTACCACATGAGAGCACTTGACAAATATTTATGCATAACAATGTATGAATAAATATCACCACCATCCACTTAATAATTCTAGACTGTTATCTTTCTCAAACCTGCATATCTGATTTGTCCCTAGTATTCTGAGTCATAAATTCTCATTCCTTGGCATATTCTATTATTCTTTACTTCCTCCTCTCCGCTATTCTAATAAGGTGTGTGGCACTCATTAATATCCACATACTTTCTGTACCTCAACTTCCTCTTCTGTAAAATATGAACAAAAAGAACACTGGCTTCATGAGGTAACAACAAGCATCCTGCATATGATAGTTATTGCCAAATGTGACCACTTCC
This sequence comes from Myotis davidii, assembly GCF_000327345.1. Lineage (NCBI taxonomy): Eukaryota > Metazoa > Chordata > Mammalia > Chiroptera > Vespertilionidae > Myotis > Myotis davidii. The sequence goes on from NW_006285613.1 coordinate 693,772, forward strand.
TCCTTTGTGTCCCCTCCACATCATCTTTCATAGCATCTGTAGCTTCTCCCCACATCATTTGCTCCACCTGCAGGAAGTCAGCAAATGCTTCAAGGACAGGACTCTGTCTTTGTGTCTCATCATGAAGACATGCTCAATTAATGTTAGTTAGATACGTGGATACATTCATTAACAATGAAATTGCTGCTCTAACTGGTTTGATACAGAAAGAAGAATTCCACCCTCCCCCCTTCGAAAGGACTGCTTAAATTTCATGCTTATTTCAGGTGATCCCAATTACCTGCCTGTCCAGAAATAAAACCCAAAGAATCCATCTAGTAGAAATATATTTAGCATGTTCTCATTCTGCAAATAGCCCATGGGACTATTTAATCCATGGGACTCAAATGTATAAGGCTTCATATATATGCCTGAGTAATGAATAAATTTGATGAATGAAGTGGAACTAATTAGGGCAAGTGCTATCTCTGTCTCTATTTTCCCCAAGTTTCTGTGTGGGTCCCTAGGGAATCTTGCACTTGTCCCTACTCAGGGTGAGTGTCAGAGGAGTACTTTAGGGCTCTTACTAGCTCCTCCCCTGAGGACCCCCTCATTCCTAAACTGACTGGTCAGACTTAGGCAACAGCTGGGCCCATTTAAGTAGAGCTCAGAATCACTGTACCTTAATGGCAGAGTCTGAGGCTAAAGTCTCTCTCTCTCATCTGCAGCACTCAAGTATAATGAAAAACACAGGCACCAACTGCTTAAGTCTCACTTGCTTCCGGTTCCTGCTCTATGTGGGTGACAGGGTAAACCGAGGTAAAACAGTGATTCTCAACAACTGCTTCCTATTAGAATTTCCTGCGGAGCTTTAAGAATTCCGTAGCCCAAGCCCCACCCCAGTCTAATGCACAGTCTCTGCAGATGGAAAAAAGTATTAGTATTATTTTGAAAAAAACAACCCAGGTGATTCTGATATGAAGACAAGTTTGAGAAACACTTAGAAAAATTAGGAGGTCTGGGTCAAACTAGAAATACCATTGAAACATAACAAATTATTTTGTCATTTAAAGTTCAGCAATTGCTAAACATTAGATGTCTTAGCCATTTACTGACTTGGGTGCAAAAAGAGCACCTTCAGTGTCCTCCCCACTTACTTTAGCTTCTCCAGGGACCAGGTGAGCCCTGATAACACTGGTCTGCCTAGTCTGGAAACAGTGATGTCCTCCCTCCAACTTCTCCTAACACAATGCAAGTAGAAAATGGTGCAGCGATACCTGGGAAGTCGGGTGGGGTCAGAGAGAAAACCATATGTATGTTCCTTGAAAACTAAAAATAGAACTGCCGTATGATCCAGCAATCTCACTTCTGGGTAGGTATCCAAAAGAATTGAAATTAGAATCTCAAAGAAATAGCCATACCTTCCATGCTCACTGTAGCATTATTCACAATATCCAAGACATGGAAACAACCTAAGCATCCATCAAGTGGATAAAGAAAATGTGGTATAGAAATACAATGGAATACCTTCAGCCTTTAAATTAAAAAAAGAGAGAGAGAGAGACGGAGAGAAAAGAGAACCCTGCCATTGGCAACATCATGGGTGAACATGAAGGACATTACGCCAAGTGAGAAAAGCCAGACACAAAAGAACAAACACTGCATGACTCCACTTACACGAGTTATCTAAAATAGTCAAACTCCTGGAAACAGTAGAATGGTGGGTGCTAGGGGCTGGGGAGAGAGGGTTGCTGTTCAAGGAAGATAAAATACTAGTTACAGAAGGTGAATAAGGTCTGAAGATCTGCTGTACACATAGTGCCCGTATTAACAATGCATACTATGCAGTTAAAAAACTTTAAGAGGCCCAGACAGGCAAGGCTCAGTGGTTGAGCGTCAACCTATGAACCAGGAGGTCATGATTTGATTCCCAGTCACAGCACATGGGGCAATGAGGTTGTGGGCTCCATCCCCAGTGTGGGGAGTGCAGGAGGCAGCCAATCAATGATTCTCACTCATCACTGATGTTTCTATCTCTCTCTCCCTCTCCCTTCCTCTCTGAAATCAATAAAAATATATTTAAAAAACAAAACCTTAAAAGGTTGGATCTCAAATTAAGTATTGTTACCACAGAATATAAATAAAATCAACACATTCTGTTAAAAAGAAGTGTGTCCATATGTATGCTATCTACTTGGCTACCATAAAATTTGAATGAAGAGTGTACTGAATCTGTCTAATAGAGGTTTGTTTTGTTTTATTCTTCCAAAACACTTGAAATAAATAAGATGATGGCCCATTACTAAAAGGAAAAAAATTCGGGCTCTGTCATTTACTCAGAGGGAACACAGCTAAGAAATAAATGACGAACAGCTGGAGCAGACATGCTAGGTTATCTGCTTTCTCTTTAAGAAGCAGTTAGAGCTTCTAGAGAAAAGCAGCAGAAAACATGTCTGGAGAAAGAGGGATTATATTGGGAGAAACACAGAATCACTGAGGGACTTCTGTGCTCAGAGCAGTAGCTGAAACGTGCTAATGATCAATTTAACACCTGCCATTTTAATTAGCACCTAAGGATAAGCTGAAATTGAGAGAGAGGGCTGGAAACGGGAAAATGGCCTGAGAGGCAGCCCAAGGTCAGAAGGAAAATAAAGAACCACTGTTTATGGAAGCAGGTGATTATAGGTTGTTAGCCAGGGAGCACAATTTATATTCAGGAGCTATTTGATTTCTTTATTAGTAATATGTTCATGATGTAAAATTTGGAACAGAAGCTAATTTGTAAATTGTATCAAGAAAATTAGGTTTGATATACACTGTTTTTAAAACTTGCCCTTTTTAGTCTAGTGATTTTAAAGAATCAAAATAGCAAAGAGAGCATGAAACCCAGCCTTTCAGGAGTCAGTCACACTTCTGTTAATTTGAGCTACTCTCCAGCTGATTAGTAGTAAGTAGATACAAACTCTCATGGCTTATAAGCCTGGTGGCCAAAATATATCAAATTTAAATAAATAAAATCTCATGTATTTAATAATATGTATAGGGCAGCAGTGGGGGTGGGGTGTCAGGGGTGTATTCAGTGTAATTCAGAGTCAAATCATAAACATTCCCAATGTCACCAGCTTTGGGAAATGTTGCCTCATACTAAGACCTACTGTATGCATCTAATTTCTGACTAGCCAGGCTGTTGCGGCCAAACAACCGCTTTCCCAGGGTCTCGCAGAGTGCTCTGAAAAAAATAGGGTATATAATCCAGACCAGTAAGGATTTCTACTTTGATTG
>NW_006285613.1:697126-701640 GCF_000327345.1 Myotis davidii
CATTTCATCACTGATTTGCTCCAATCCTTTAGGTCCATGCAGTGCAGTGTAGAACTACTCTGAGCTAGTACCAACTCCATTCACACTTCTGGTAAGCCTTTTCATGCAGAATTGTGCAGGTCTGGGGACAGGTACCTGTCACTAACCACGAACCCATGCTCAGGAAAGATCACCAAAGCAATACCATGGTTCTCAGCCTTTCTAAGATCATGAGCATGAAGTTTAAACCCCAAGTGAGGTCTAGAAAGTCCCTTCTAAGCAGCATATAAATGGTATGGTGTGTTCATTGATCAAGTTAGGAGGAGAGAAGGACATCGGAGAATATCACAGGGCTACATCCCTTATGAACTGTTTTCCATATGCAATCCGAGAGAAAATTGCCAAAATGCTCCTTGTAAGAATAAAAGTGAAAGCACTAGACTTTCACAGTTTTCAAAGGCACATCTCTGCATATTCTCTGTGAAACAATGTCTTTGTTTGCTTTGGCTCAGATCCAGACACATCAGGAATTTAGGAGAACAATAATAGATCAACTAGTAGAGTCCCTTGTTTTTAGTTTATTTTGGTTTTGTTTTATTTTTCAAAGATACTACTTGAAATGGGCAAAGAATACAGAAACTGAAAAGGTACCTATAGTACAAGTTTATATAACAAATGGTAAAAAAAAAATTCATTGGATGTATATTACAGGTATTTGTGTATGGGTGTATATATATATATGAGTGTATATATATACACACACATATATATACACATATACATATGTGTGTATACATATATGGCCTATTACAATGTAAGAGTCTTTCTCCAGTTCTGTGATTCTAGGAGCATTTTCCTATCCTTTTATTCATTTGGGCCCGCAAAACTCTTATATATAACAAATGAGTTTGATAAAAATTTAAAAATTCATTTATTTGAGAAGATTGTTTCTCTAAACAAATTATCTTTAAAAAGCAATTGTACACAACAAAGACCTCTATATCACATGTTTTTACTTAGGTTAAGATGCAACTATATTTTTACTAACACTTGGGAAAAACAAACAACTTTTTAAAAACTAGAGAGAAATTTCCTGGCCTGCCATTTATCTGCTCTGCAAATATACATATCACATCTCTTTAAACAATGGGAGGTGCCATATGAATTAGCACATCTTTAAAAATTTTGAATATGCCAGAAATATTCCAAAACTCTTTATTGCTCCAAGATAGTTAATGGGGAATAAATTATTGAAATAGTATTCTATATGCATGAGTATTAATTAAAGTATATAGATAAAGATTAATTTTTACTTACATTTAGAAAGTTCTTACAACAAAAGTTTTTATGATTCTATGATTTAAATCATAAAGATCCTGGCTTTAGTTTTCTCCTGCTAAATGTTGTAAAGATGGCCCAAAGTTATTGGGGATGTCTTAAGAAATAAATTGATCTTTAAATGTTTACTTAAGTTCATGGAACCTATTTGAAGCATATAATGCAAGAAATAAAGATCAATAAGTCATGGTCTCATCTAAAATGTTTACAGTATAGTAATCAAATATATATAAAATAAAAGGACCCGCAAATATATACATGCAGACATGTATCTGTGTGCAAATATTTACATATAAATAATCATATATTAAACATATAGTATATGTAGCTATTATGTATAAATAATTATATATTAAAATATAGCATATATAACTATATATAAAATATATAATATATGATTTTATATAACTAATTTAAAATATAAAAAGATAATGAATTATTTACCTAGAATAAAAGGAACCAGAAGAGTGGCATCAATAAGGAGCCATGGAGGTGTGGAGAGAGAGTGATAGCTGGTTAGAATAAACCAAGGCAGGCCTCTCCGAAGCTGTGGGACCTGATAATGATCAAGATCTTCCAAAATGGGTAAGTTATCAACACAGAGATGAGTTCATATTAAGGTATGAAAAAGGAATAAATAAGGCACACATTAAACAGCTAAAATGCAAAAAGTGAAAATGAAAACACACAGTAGTCCAGTATACTGTACTAGTGTATTAGTAATAGTACACTGGACTATTGTGTATTTTGACAAGAGGGTATCATGTGGTACAGATAGCCCTGACATACAGCGTGGCATCATATAGCGTGAGGGACATCTGAAAGCCAGGCTAAAAGGTTTGGTTTTACCCAATTGGCTGAAAGAGCTGAAGGTTTCAGAGCTAAGTTTTGGAAAGTTTCTGTTTAATATATATGACTAAAGAGATATAGGAGATAGGACTGCTACTCAGAAAACCTTGTACCACAGTCCAGGAGAGTAATAAGAAGAAGAGGAACTGGAGTGTTGGGACTGGAAGAAAAAAGAGAGTTTTATAAGAAAAGAAAGAGAGAAAGGAGAAAACAAACATGAGGTCCAGATGTTTGTACCACAGTCCAGGAGAGTAATAATAAGAAGAGGAACTGGAGTGTTGGGAGTGGAAGAAAAAAGAGAGTTTTATAAGAAAAAGAGAAAGGAGAAAACAAACATGAGGTCCAGATGACTGACATATATGGGGAGCTAATGGTTGAGACATGACTGACTTTTGTGAACCAAAAGGCAGTGCAATGATTCCAAATGTAACCAAGTCAGCCTGACAAACGTCTCCTGAGCATTTGCTACCCATGAACTGTGCCCACAAAGATGAGTGAGACAATACAGACAGTGCACTCCGGAGTTTGGTAAACTCGTGAAGGAGGAAAGCAAACAAATAGCTTTTCCTACAGTTCAAAGCTAATCACTGCTTAATAATCAGAGGGGTGATTTTCATGGTGGGCCTGGTTGAAGAGTAGGAGCCAGAGATATGGATGTGAGGGGGTAGGGAACATTTGAGATGCATGACACAAAAAAGAGGATTAGCTAAGTGAAAAGGAATGTCTGGGCCAGATAGATATGAAAAGTAGAGGAGGAGAGGCCAAGAAAGAGGTTGGCACTTTGGATAACATGGAAGATGGGATGAAGGAACAGGGTGTTGACAGAAGCAGGCTGGAGGCAAAATCTGTTCATATAAAAGGGTAGTGCCAAGTAGGCAGAATTTTGTTATTGAATTAGTCTGCAATAGAAACCACCCCCAAACCAATTTTCTTTGGAGTCATATTTTAAATGTGGGTCTCGACCTGCCTGTTTGCCTGCCCCGATGGAGAAGGTGAAGGTTTCAATTATTCCTGGCTGGTGGGGAGGAAGTAGAATATGAGCAGTAGAAATCTCATGTTTCTCCCTGAAATGTGCACAAGTCTAATTAGCTTCTTAGTATTGATGGCTGATGTGAAAACATGATTTTATAAGTCTATCTTGTTTGCATTTGAAATATAATTATTTGAGTGGTCTTTAAAAATTATTTTGGAGGCATTTATAAACCATTCCCCATGAATAAAGCAAAGTAGAATAACCTCAAATTTTATCCTATATAATAAAATCCTAAGATGTTAAGTGTCTGGTCAACTGTTCAGCTGTTCAACCAATCAAACCATAATATGCTAATGATATGCTAAGGCTGCTCAACCACTCATTATGACATGCACTGACCATGTAGGTTAGTTTGCTGCTGGGGTCAAGCTGATTGGGACTGAGCAAACGGGTCGGACACGCCCTGGAGCCCTCCTGCCATCCCTCCCCAGCTAGCCAACCTCCTGCAACACTCCCAACCATGATCGTGCACCCATGGGTCCCTCAGCCTGGCCTGCACCCTCCTGTAATCCAGGAACCCTTGGGGAATGTCGGAGAGCCGGTTTTGGCCCAATCTCAAAGGCCAGGCCAAAGGACACCACTGGTACATGAATTTGTGCACCGGGCCTCTAATATATATATCATGAAACAAAGCAGTTGTTTAATTTTAAAAAATGGATGAGAGGTAAACCATTTGACTTGACGTGATTTCCACAGAGAAACTGAGTGGAAAACAAGATAGAGAAATGTGACTAATATAATGCAGTTTTTTGTTTGTTTTAATCCTCACCTGAGAATATGTTTTTATTGATTTTTGGGAGAGCAGAGGAGAGAGAGGCTAGTATGCTCTCTGACCAAGGATTGAACCCCCAACCTAGGTATGTGCCCTGACCAGGAATCAAACTCACAATCTTTTGGTGTATAGTATGACCCTCCAACCAACCGAGCCACCCAGCCAGGGCTGTAGTACTTATTTTTGTGTTTATACAGTGGATAAAAAAATAAACAATTATAGCACCATGACTGTAAAAATGAAAAAAAAATAACTTGAGCCACTTCAATTATGTAATTCTCTGTGATCCCTTGGAATTTTTGTGGTCATAATTTAAAATAGTAAAAAGAGAGAACTGGAAGATTCAATAATTTTTACTTGGTGAGTCCAAATTGTTAATTATACACAAAATATATTCATTTCATTGCATTATATTTACTGAAAATCACTTAAAACACAGCCTGCTTTAGGTGTCAGATCTGCTAGGTTTGCCCCTCTCCCTCCCTTCTCTCTCCTTCTCTTCCTGGCCTTGTGATAGGCCCTGCTCACCTGTGATCTCACCTC
>NW_006285613.1:702769-705262 GCF_000327345.1 Myotis davidii
CAAAAAGTCTAAACATAAGGAAAATACCTTATTGTGCCTGTTTTTAGATGAACAAAGAGTCATTGCTTTAATTTTATAAGTGCATCATCTGAAAAAGTGTTTAAAATTTAAAGAAAAAATAGAGAGTTCTATTTGAAAATATAACTAACATGCTTTTAAAATAAGCATCGCTCATGCTTCACAACTTTTTGCAGACCCTTGTATCTGGTGGTAGTAAGTATTTTTGAAGAAGAAATAAAGAGTGAAATGATATAGAATCAGGGAAAAGAGAGGTTCTATTTTAGTTACGGTGTCTGGGAAGAGAAAGCAAGCATAGAATGCTTACAGTGATTATAATTCCTCTAGACCCGTGGTCAGCAAACTATGGCTCGCGAGCCACGTGTGGCTCTTTGGCCCCTTGAGTGTGGCTCTTCCTAAGCCTTAGGAGTACCCTAATTAAGTTAATAACAATGTACCTACCTATATAGTTTAAGTTTAAAAAATTTGGCTCTCAAAAGAAATTTCAATCGTTGTACTGTTGATATTTGGCTCTGTTGACTAATGAGTTTACCAACCACTGCTATAGACTATGCCTGCTCCAACACCATACACACCTCTATCAGAGGTGTCTGATATCTCTAGCACTGTCTGTCCTGAGCAAGGACGGCTCACACTATCAGGACCAAGTGTCCAATGAACCCATCTTTAGCCCATCCAAAGGCCTCTGGGAATTGTATGAGATGTTCCATCACTGACTATGGGCATTTTACACAAGAATATAAAAAAGTTTAAGAGGCATAAAGTAGAAGATATACAACAGGATACTTATTTTGTATCCTGTTGTGTAAGCAAGGGGAAATGACCAGCCAGCACACACACCAGGCCTTGGAGAACAACATCCCTGGAGATAATCACAGAGACAAGAAGATGTAGGCGTCCCCCATTGCCTACTGCATTTCTGGAGCAGCTGATAGGAGTGTTTCCGTCTGAAAGGGAGATACAGCCTTGTATTGTTGGTATTCAGCTACATAATTAGAGAAGCACCAACACTCCCCCATGTAATCAAGGTCTGGGGTTCAAGCCTCATGGTCACAGCTGAGTGTCCTGGTAAATCCTAGAGCTCCAGCCCTACTCTGCTACTGTGCCCTTCATTTGTTGGGAGAGGTGGGAGAGGACTGATCCTCTCTCTAAGTCAGATGTAGTCATGAGTGGGGCAAGGGGAGGTGTCTGTGCTATGATTACAGCTATAAAGGAACCTCTGACCTGAGCCACACCTACTGAAAGGTTTAGAAAGAGCAGGGAAGGCTGTAGGATATTGTGGGAAAACTCTGGTTCCCTATTTCTCACATAGTTTAATACCTGGCTGGCAATCTCAGCTTTTGGGGAAAAGTAGATTGTCCAATAAATCACTTGAGTTGTTCTTCATTTCAGGTAAACATTGTCCTCCTTTCTCTCATTTTGATGTTGCAAGGGTCTAAGCATCTGTCAACAGAGAGAAGCCACGGGCTCTGCCCTTCCCATTCCCACTGTCACAGTCCCTAATGTCACCACCAAGGAAGCTGTTATTATTTATTCATTTAGTTACGTTTATTTATATCCTGATTTAGTTCATGAAAAATGTGCGGTGCCCCAAGGGAGCTTTTGTGATAAGAGCTGGCTTTCTAGTGTCTTTGTGTTCAAATGAAACAGCTAGGAAGAAGCTGAGGAAAGCAGGAGGGGCTTTCAGGAGAAAGGCTGTGGGAGCCAAATCCTAGGGGACCTGATGGTTTCGGTGGCAGCCATGTAACTCTGCTCATATATTCTTGCATTTTCCCCTTCATTTTATTCTCTGCCTAACATGCTAATTGTAGGCACCCTCTTTTTTAAATATATAATTGAGTATCTGAAGGAGGGTTGAAGATTAAATTATACTCATTTAGGAGTGAATTGTCTCTCCCAATTTGCAGTGAAATTCAGATGTGTGGGTGCTTGGATAGGGAGGGGAAAGAGAGATTTGGGACTATGAAGCCTTTTGGGGTAGGGTAGACCTGGGAGGTTAGGGAGATTAGAACATCAGCTAGACATTGTTTATATGGACATCTGGGAAGAGAAACACAGGAGCTGTGAACTGAATGAATAAAAATCAGTGAGAAAAAAAGGCAACCATACGTATTTCAGAATTTCACATGGGGCTGGTACTGCCTTATGATATCTAAAGGAATCTTCGTTTTCCTTCTCCCTCTTCATACATCCTTCTCTTCCTCTTCTCCCACATCTTCCTCTCTCTCCTACTCTTCTTTCTCTTCCTGGACCCCAGAACCACTGGACCTTACTGGAGCTCAGGGGAGACTGTTGATGCTATAATCCTGCTACTATTGGTTAAGTTAAATCATTAATGTGTTAAGCAATGGAAGGGGGGAACTAGTGAGCATCTGCTCCTCCAAGTGGCAAATAGGGAATATAAAGCTCCAAGAAGGGAAGTCATCCAATTAGTACAAGGTCATCCTGGACTAGAATTCAAGTTTCCTGACTGCC
>NW_006285613.1:705449-709488 GCF_000327345.1 Myotis davidii
GATCATACCTATGAAAATGAGATGTTAGAGCCTCTGGAATGAGGCCCAGAAATCAGGATTTTAAAAAGATTCCCAGGTGATTCTAATGTGCAGCCAAGGTTGAGAACCACTGGGCTAGAGGTAAAAGGCAGGAATACAAAATTGAAAAGCCTATTGTTAATTCCTAGAAATCATATGGTTTGACTTAATTATCCCATCTTCCCATCTTTTATGAAAATAATGGCTGCACATAGACTGAGGATAGGCTGAGATGTATAAATATATAACAGATATTTCATAGAAAACAACAGCCCTGGGTATATAAAACATAATAGCCAACATTAATAATAGTTAAAATACAGTATTTATTTGTCTTCATCCCCATTTGCATTATATCCTCTCTGCAACTAAAATGTCTCCCAAATTATTTCCAGGAATGGGTATTGTGTTGGTTGAGTAGAGACAGCTAGGACTTTATATAAGCCCCTAAGAAGTCCTTCTGGTTAATATGTATGCTGGTCCCATTTCTTCTTGTCTATTCAGCTCAATAGTAATGCTGCTGGCAATGAGTAGTAATGAGACACTAATAGCCACAGTACCCATCAGAGCCTAACACCCTGTATCACCATGGTCTATGGGGTAGAAATTAGTATCTCTATTTCAAACTTGGCTCAGAGAGTGTAAGGAACTTGGCTAACATCACACAGCTAGTACCAAAGAAGAATTTAAAAGAAGCCAGTCTGACTCCAGAATCTTCCCTACTAACATTACACTAAATGTCTAAATTTTATGAGTGAATTGGATACCAGCACTTGTCTGGATTTGGCCTTCCCTTGTCAACTGGCTGTCTGGAGAGGAGCTGCTGGTGCTAAGATGTTAGAATAGCTGTGGATATGTGTAAGCCTGGTTAGCTTAGCATAACATTTTTTGTCTGAGTGAAGCACTAGCAAATAGAATTACCCTCTACAGAAGAACAGCTAAAACAGAGAAAATCTCCTTAATACACAAGTTTGGGACAAGAGGAGATGACTTGGCCCCCGTTATACTGATTTGGCAAGATAATACTGCTTGGTTTCAGTAAGCACATCATTCTAAATGCAAGATGGATTTAAAAGAACTTTAACCATACAAGAGACCCCACTTCAGTTTGAGCATGGTGCTTGACCAAATATAGCCCTAGGGAGATAAGATACTGTTCTTTCCGCACCCCAAAGCCTTCCAGCATAAGGAAGTAGAAAATTCCACCAGACTTCCTCTAGGCTCCCAAATCCAGCTCACCAGCCTGGAGACCCAGCAGCCTGACAGACTATTCCTGGCCAGTCTCTGGGGGGTGGTATGACCTTTTCCAGGCTCAGCAGGCATGTTGCTGGTGCTGTGTCAATAAGAATATGCAGGAGCTAAAAGTCTTCCCTCATTTTCACCCCTGGACACTGATGAGTATGTTGGGATCCAGGAGTCTGACACATGAAGCTTTGACATTCACTTCAGGAGGTGAGAATGAATTCTTTAAGGCACCCCAGATATATGTGTAAGCAATATCCATGGTCCACATCCAAAAATCAGGGAAACAAATGTTGAAAATTTCTAAAGTTTTTACAACTTGGAAGATCCGTGACATCTCATCTCTTTATTCTAAAGCAAGACCACTATAAAAATAAATTCTCAGGTTGTAAGTTTCATCCTATAGACTTTATTTTCCAAGCACCACTTCAGATCACCTTAGAACACTAATGATTCCTTCCACAGACCAGCTGCTATTCTACTCTGCTTTGGCAGTAATTTTAATTTGTCTCCATCATCCCTGTGCCCCAACATGCTCCTTTCCCGGGGGTGCCAGGAATCTCATTCTAGCCCAGTTGTCACTGGCCTAGGTTTTTGGCCAGCAGCAACAGAAGCAGAGGTGGCATCTGCTCTCAATCTGACAGCGAGTTTCTCTTGAACCATGGGTATTAAGTCTCTATAGACAAAAAGAAGAGTGAGCTAAAGCAAAAGGCAGAAAAGGAACTGAAGTTACTGGCTCTCACTGAAAGCAAGAATGCCAGGTGGGTGGAAACATGAAACCTGTGATTATCTGACTCTGATAAGAAGGCTGGGACTTGTGATAGAGCCTGGCAGGTCTTTTGCTGGTGGACACACCTGACAGAAGACAAAAGAAGGCAAACAAAGAATGTTACTGGTCTCTGAAGGACCATTATTCCTGTTACAAGTTTTTTTCTTTTTCTTAGTTCATTTTATTAGTAAGTAGTGATCACATTCTAATATCTCAATGAAAATATTATTTTGACAATGTAGTTTACAACTACAAGACGACTCAAAATCTGGTTCTCTTAAGGAAAACAGAAAAAGTCTTGGTCATTCTTTGTATTGCTAGATTAAAATAAAGCTTTAAGAGACATTGTACTATGTCACCCTTTTTGATGCAGTTGAATGAATTTGGGTTTTTAAGTCAGGGTACCTGGGTTTAAATGGTTGTGTGATCTTTGACAAGTAGTTTAACATATCTCAACCTCAGCTTCCCCATCCAAAAATGGGACCATAGTCACCACTACATCATGGAAAAGTTAAGATTAAACTAGACGAAATTGTAATGCACTCAGCATGATGCCTGGTACCTTGTAGAAGCTCAATAAATCCCTACTTATCTCTCTGTCATTTGAAGTCTAAAGGTACCTACTGGGGCAGTGAACAGAATGTGTTCCCCAACTTTCCTACAGAGCTTAGGGTATGAGCAAGATTCTTACAAAATTAGAAACTTGGAAACAGAGAGAGGAAGAGTAGAGGAAGCTGCAGTATCATGGAAGAGCCATGGACTGGAGTCAGAATCCTGGACTAAATCCTGGCTTTGCTCCTTATCAGCTATAGGATTGTAGGCACATTGCTTAATATCTTAAAACTTCAGTTTTCTTATCTATATCAAGGAGATAACATCTTCTTTGTAGACATCTATTTAAGACACCCTTCCTATGCACAGAAGTTAGGCTTGGGTTTCCCACCAAAAGAGTAAGACACATTCATTGCTTTGAAAGAGCCTACAGCCTGATAGAGTAATTAGTCACCTAGCCACATAACAGAAGCACACTCACTGAATATGTGATTATCTTTTGAATTCCTTCTCATAAACAGTAGAAGATAACAATGATAGACACAGATTTATGCCAGATAACTTTAATTCAGGCCCTTCTACATACTAGCTGTCTGAATCCAGGCAAGTTATTTAACCTAATTTTGGAAATGAGGAAAATAATGGAATTGGTGTGAAGATTAAACAAGATAACCAATGGGAGGAAGACAGTAACCATTAAACAAAAACTTAGCTCCTTTTGGCTTACTGTAGGTTCCCATTGTATCTGGAACTCAAGGTAACAGATTTGAGGGGCTCTTGCAAATCCTATATGTCTCTTCGCACCAATAATCCATGTAGCAACATCTCCTAGTCTCCACTCTGACAAATAGAATTAACTGTCGTGATAGTGTCAGGTATGTCTACAATTCCAAAATTCCAGACTTTGACATTTGAGCTTTATTTCTTGAAAGAACATAATTATGGGAGCTACTTCTATTTTTTTTTCATGTAAGTGCTATCGTGCATACTTTATCTTGCCACTTTTTATTTTTAAGAGTCTTCCATTTTTTACAAGTTACTGAAAAAAGCACAAACATTACCGTATTTGCCGGCGTATAAGACGATTTTTTGGCCCTGAAAAATATGCCTCCAAGTGGGGGGTCGTCTTATACGCCAGGTACACTTCAGATAGACTGCCCATAGTGCTTGCCTCGTGCCATAGTGGCCTCCCAATGCCCGCCCACTTCATTCCACATACCGTTCAGGCATCAGCAGCGCTGCTGGGTGTATGCTCGGCTGTTATGCGATTTTGCTGTTATGCGATTTTACCACACTCGCAAAATCGCACACAGCCGACCATACACCCAGTATGATAGCGCAAAATCACGAATCGCGATACCATACTGGGTGTATGGTTGGCTGTGTGCGATTTTGCGAGTGTGGTAAATTCGGGTTACCGTATATTTCTTTACATATGCATTGAATTTTAAAGAAGGC
>NW_006285613.1:709658-729188 GCF_000327345.1 Myotis davidii
ATCTTTCTTCTATCATTGACAGTCCCTCTAGGTTGTGGGCTGCTTGCCTGTGTTCCTGAGAAGCATCTACGGTACCAGTCTATAGAGTGTGTTTTCTTTAGTGAATTACCGGTATGTTTACCGGTAATAAACTTGCACTGTTTTATGTATATGTTTGATTACATACAGCCTTGTGACAGTTTTCCTGCATGTCATAAGCATTTGAATATAAATTAAAATGTTAAAATCAAATCTGATATTGTTTTACCTTTTATTTGGTGTGTGGAAGGCGTGCGGAAGAGGGGGTAGTCTTATACAGCGAGTATATAACAAACTCTGTATTTTGAGTGGAAATGTTAGGGGGTCGTCTTATACGCCCAGTCGTCTTATACGCCGGCAAATACGGTACATGCTGCAAGGAAACTATGATATGACAAGGAGCTTTAGGGAGAAACACCACATACAAAGAATCAATTAGGAAAGGGAAATGTTCAGGATCACATTTTCAAGGTCCTTGAAAAAAAACCTATTCCAAAATAAAAGGTCCTCTTTTCCCAAATGATAGTTTCAGTCCCCAAATCCTACCTACTCTAACCTAAGCCCCAGCTGTGTTCATTTCCCTTCAAAGTGGAGATAAATAAAGGATGAAATACTGTGCATATGTAGCATCTTGTTTCCAAGGAGTCCAGTAGCCTTTAAACATATTATTCCATTAATCTTCCCAGCAGTCTGAGAGAGGGAAGTGACATGTCTAATGTTTCTACTCTTGCAAATGAGGAAACTTAGGAATGACAAAGAGCACTGAATGGCCAAGAACACAGTAAAGGGAGTAACAAAGCAGGGAAAAAGAAATTGGGCCTAGGAAATTGTGGTTCTTTCAAGGGCATAAGAATATCCATAAATTATAAATAATAAGATAAAACCCAACTGCTGATTGCTTAGAGTGCATTTAAATCAAATTAGGGAACATGTGGGCTTGCAAATATGCGCAATAGACATGCTTCTCCAGGTGCTTGAGGTGATGGTAACACATGCCCTATTGGGCTTCCTCTTTTGGCCCCCACAATGTATGCCACCTCTGATACTGTGATAAATTTTCTGCCACCTGATAACTGGCTACAGATTTCTGACTAATTTCAGGGTTTTGTTTTTTTAATTATTTTCTTCTCTTATACTGCAAGTCAAACCACATACCTGTTTTCTTTTCTTTCCAAAGTATACCTATATAAGAGCTGATTAAATTCTGTCATTTTCCTTTAAGTTAAAAAAAAAAAGTAAAGTGGTCTTAACAACCAAGTCTTCTCAGTACAGGCATAAGTGAAACTTAATTAAATATGATATATAATCTTTTGAAGCTACTTTTTATATAAAATGAGAATGGCTTTTTTTTTTTTTTTAGTCCACTGGAGTCATATTTTATGTGTGAGGATAATGTTATAGCTTGGATATTAAGAAAGTGAGAGAATTTTTATAAATTACTATCCAGTTAAGAGTGTCAAGGTATCTCTTAAAATAGTGTAAAAGAGTATTAGTTGAGAAGATTAAATTAGAATGGATTTGTAATGCACTTAACAATATTACTTTTATTTCAAAGTCAATTCCCTGAGAGAAGAGTGGGGGTGACTTAGGGGTGGGCACAATAGGCAGCTGCTTACTTACAGTGGATTCAAAGGTCCTTTGAAGGAACCTTTGCCCCCAAACTGCCCCCTGTGCCTGTTCACTCACCAATGACCAAGAGTCCTAGACCAAGAAAGTTCTTCCTTTTCAAGTTAGTGAAGAGACAGAAAATATCAACCATCTTATAAGACAGCATTAAGTTCATCCTGAGAGTGAGTGTTAGGAGAAAGGAGAGGGGAAAGGCACATCACTAAATAGCTAAGTGAATTGGTGTCTAAAGTGATTTTGGAGGCATTATAGTGTAGTTAAAAGGACATAGAATAAAGGATAGGTCAGAACTAAGTTGAATCCTACATCAGCCATTTTCTAGCTGAGTGACCTTTCAAGGTCATATAATGGTTAGTAATAATGAATTTAAGTTCCTGGTTAGAACCATGATAAATAGTATTGTAAAATTATTATACTCTACTATATGTTATTTCCCCTTCCCAAGACACATGTATTATCTCTGTAATCCAAAATTTTTCCAATTAAATTTTAAGGATTCAGAGAACATAATAAATTAATTGCAATTTTATTTTCAAACTAAATATATGAATTTGATATCTACTGCAGGTAAAGTGTGGTCCAGTATCTTCTATTTGAAAGGCCTGAGGTTTAAGTAAGGTAGGAACAGTTGTTTTCATTATAGTACAAAATGTCTAAGTATTTGTCATTACTTATATCTAATATATGTACATGTTTTACTCCTACCTAAAATATGCTGAATATTAATATAATAATCATAATATCCTTTATGCTTTCATCTTGTCCTTCTTAATCTTGTTTTTCAGATACATTTTGAATGGGTCATCCTGCAAATAACTTGACCAGGCAACACAATGTGGCAAAATGTAGACCATCATACCTCTATAACCTTGCCTGCCTGTGATAGCTTTTGATATATCTACTTGTCTGAGCTGAATGACAGTCCCAAGAATTCCCTCTCTAGAATGTTTCTGGTTTGATTGGGCTGAAACAATATTCTCTCAGAAGAGTTGGAGGAAAGAAGGGATAGTGAGCATTTTGCAGCATGACTGGTTATTCAATCAAGCCCTAATCTGGGTGTTGCTGTGAGGAAATTTTGTGGATCCGATTAAAGTCACTAATCAGTTGACTTTAATTAGTTAAAGGAGGAATTACCCTTTATAAGTGGGTCAGACTTACTCACTTGAGAAATCTCTTAAAAAGAGCTTAAGCTTTTCCTGAGTTGAGATTCCTGCCAATGGACAACAAACCACAGCTAAAGCCCATGGAGTTACAGCCTGCTCATGGTCTTTCCTTCCTGACCACCTGCCTTACCCACTTTGGATTTGCTTTGTTTAATCAGGTCCCATAATTGTAGAAGTCAATTCCCTGTAATATATTTAGATAGATTGATTGATGAGATATTAAAGTAAATACAAATAAATAGAAATGAAGAGATGAGATAGAAATAGAGCTAGAGGGAGAGGGTGAGATAAAGTGAGAAAGAGAGATTAATCATATTAGTTCTCTTTTTTCAGTTGAACTCTGGTATCTTTCCATATATGCTGAGATCCCTGTGGGGTCACCTGCTATACCAAATCTTGAACACAGTGACCACCCAATGGCTGTTGATCTCCATCAATAAACTAGAGCTTTCGCTCATTTACACATTTAAAATTTAGTCAACTACTTAAGAAAGCACTTAACGAAGATTAATTTTACTTAATATTTTTGTTATTGTTCCCAGTCATATTTTCATGGGCTGAACTTAAAATGTCTTTTAAGCCACTTTGCATTACAGAATGATTACTTTAAACTTACTAATTGTCTGACCTTGGGCAAATAATTTAACTTCTCTGTGCCAATTTAATCAAAATGGAAATAACATTTATCTCCTTAGATACTTTTAAGAATTGAATTAATTCATATATGTAAAGTATTTAGAAGAGTGCCATGAATGGAGTAAAGCATATATGTTAACTTTTATTATTATTCAATCAATTTATTTTAATAAACTGCACTACTTTTTTTAAAAAGTTGTGTGGAGGAGGATGACAATAATATTTACAAGTCTTTACAATTTAAATAACCTGAAGAGATTGGCTATAAAAAATAGAAGAGCAAGATGTCTTTAAATATTCAAGGATGGTTACAGGAACAGATTGGTTTTGTTTGGCTCCAGCGTTGCTCAACATGGCCTGAGGAAAGGAGACAAGTGCTGGTGTGAGGTGCACCCAGTGCAATCCTGGTTCCACTGGTCTCTTACTATTTCTGAGCTCCAACCCCTCTGTTGTAAACAGGCTTTGCAGCACCTACTTTGCCCTGTGGGCATAAAGACTGGGGATTGCCATTGTAATAGTCTCTTTATTATTGCAGCATTCTAAGGAGAACTACGTGATAAGAATTAAGATATATTATGTCGTTTACAATTTTTAGATTCTGCAAGTTTCATTAAGTTTCTTTCCCCAAGGATTAAATCCAATAGGCATGTATTGAAAACCTATGTTTTCCAAGCTCTGCTGAGTTTTGTAAATACATGAAAAGGTCCCTGAAACATTAAAAAAAAATGTTCAGTTGCCCTTTCATAAATCTCTACACTAGATTTTCTTATATTTGATTTCTCCTCCATTCTAAGAAACTTTTTAAAATTCTTTTTTTTTTTCTGTCCTGAACATGCAGGTATTCTTCAATGTTCTGCCCTGGAAACTCTTTCTCTGCTTGAATTTTATAATCATGTGTGCCTTTTCATTTTCACAGCTTCATATCTGCATTGTTGACTCCCAAATATATATCTACAATTTGAATATGAACCTGCTGGTTCCTGAAACTCCAAAAGTCCAACACAGAACTCATGGTCTCTTCTTCTGCTCCCCAAACCAGACCCTTCTATTGATATGTGTAAGTTATTGCTCCAGCATGAAATGTGGGGCCAATGTTGACTCCTCCTCTCGCTTACATATCCAATTCACTTTGAGGTCTTATGTTTGGACTTTTTTGGTATTTTTTTTAACTTGAAGAATGTCATGATCCATTCTGTTCTTTTAATTTTCCCTTCCATTTACTCTTGCCCAAGTGCATACTCTTTACTTCTTTTTCAAGTATTTTAATAGCCTCCTAATTAATCTGCTCTTTGCGTTTTTCCCTCTTCCCATCCTTCCAATGTCTCATTGCCAACTTAATATTTATAAATTTCAATTAACAATTTAACCAAAACCCTTTTTTAGTTTCACAGCACTGACTGAAGTAAAAAAGAATGTGTTAGTGTACAACAACTTCCCAAAGATATCTCCAGTATACCATCTTAGTATCATCTGGGATGAAGAAGAAAGTAACTCTTGCTGAATATTGACTGTTGACATACATGAATGAGCAATTATAGCTCTACTAGTGGCCCAGTGCACAGATTTTTGCACATTGAAAGGAAACTAATTAAATTGCCAGTGCGCATCATATGTACCGGCCGGTCAATTGTGTGCGATTGGCGCCAGTAAGAGCTTTATATGTATCACACATGCACGAGTCAACATTTATTTTTAAATTGCCAGTGTGTGTCATGTGTGCCAGCAGGTCAGTCGGACAGATGGATGTTCAGACATTCGGTCACTTAGCCTTTTACATATAGAGATAAGTGTATACAGGTGGCATGATGTGTGTGTGTGTGTGTGTGTGTGTGTGTGTAAATAGGGAAGGGTGAATTGAAAGAATCAGTGAACCATACATAGGTCAGATAGTTCCAGTAAAACTATTATAATGGCAGAAACAGGAAAGGAGTGGATAGAATTACCATGAGCTAGTGGTAGTTACTATTATAGTACAGGGCATGGACCACAGAGACTAGATGCCGGAGACCAATTCCAGCATGACAGCAGGGATGCATCTGGGAATGGCTAAAGGCATTTTCCCAAACCTGAATAACATACATTAAATTGATTCTTGGCTGCAAGACAGTTAAAGGGCATCTTAATCTACATGTCATTGCCTCCTACTGGCCAAACACCAGAACAGCCCTAGGCTAATTCCCCCATTCTGACAATGGACTCCGTGACAAACCCTGACGCTTTGAAGTGTATATCTCTGCCTTGCCTCAGGACAAGTTGTGTTAATAAAAAGCATGAGGTCCTGGGGATGAGGAGAACCTAAGACCTTAGACTTAAGACCTTAGAACTTAGCTCCTTTAGCTAAGCTCCTCTGACACGCAAATGCCTTTCAAAATTGTATTTCGTTTCCAGACTCTTTGTTAGTTCCCGGGTTCCTATTTAACATCTACGCACAGCCTTCTCCAGATTCCTAAACCCTTCTTGATGATGGGACAAGAACCCCGGCAACTAGAAAACAATTGAAAAGACAACTTGAGCATCAACTTTAAAAGAGGTCTTGTATTAGGTAGTTGGTTGATAGCGGTTCTAAAATAATGTTATCCAGGGAACAGCACTGGGGAGCAAGGAGTTTCTTTCCTGCTGTCTTTGAATTTAGACAAATAAGAAAAGGAGCAATCTACTTTTTCCTTCTCTATGGATGGAGTTTTTACTTTTATGAAAAGCCACCTTTGGTGAAATGTTATTATTTCACTGTCTACAAAGTGACCAACACCTCAAATGCCATGGTAGCTTCAGCAGTCTTCAAGCGTCATGGCCCTATTTTCAGAAAGTGTCCACTAGGTAGAGAGGTTGCATTGTTTCACTTCATAAGATTTGGAAACCAATTTTTCAGCTGTATAAAATTTGAGGAATCACATTTCCTTTAAAAAGGAGCTTTATTGATAATGCATTGTTAGGGGTTGAATTGTGTGCCCTAAAAAAAGATACATTGAAGGTCTAACCCCCAGTACCTCAGAAGGTGACCTAATATTTGAAAAGTGAATCATTACAGAAATAATCAAGTGAAAATGAGATCATTAGGGTGGGCCCTAATTCAATATGACTGTTTTTTTTTGTTTTATTTTTTAAATATATTTTTATTGATTTCAGAAAGTAAGGGAGAGGGAAAGAGAGACAAAAACATCAATGATGAAAGAATCATTGATCATTTGCCTCCTGCAAAGCCCCCACTAGGGATTGAGCCCACAACCTGGCCATGTGCCCTTGACCAGAATTGAACCTGGGACCCTTCAGTCCGTAGGCTGATGCTCTATCCACTGAGCCAAATGGCTAGAGCAATATAACTAATGTTTTTACCAAGAGAGGAAATTTGGACAAAAAGACAAACAGACATAGAAGGAAGACAATATGAAGAGACAGAAACACAAAGAGAACACCATCTCTCTATATATATATAAAACCCTAATATGCAAATGGACCGAACAGCGGAACAACCGAACAATCGAACAACTGGTCGCTATGATGTACACTGACCCACAGGGGACACTCACAGAACATAGCAGGCATCGGCAGCAGGCAGCAGAGTGCACAACATGGCAAGCATTGCTTGCGGCGGGATGGTAGAGCAGGGGAGCGGGGGCGCCAGACCAAGGCGGTGCACCAGTTGCTATCATCAGGGTGAGCCTCTGGTGGTTACTGAACATTCTTTGCTCCCACATACAATGGTCCCCCCCAGCACTCGCACCTCCTGCCGGCGCCAGCCCCACTTGGACCTGCTGCTGACGCTGAAGCCACCACTCACACCCACTGATGGCGCCAAGCGATTGGGACCAGCGCCAGGCACTAGCAGTGGGTGCAAGAGGCAGCTCTGGTGCCGGCAATGGGTGCGAGAGGCGACTGCCAGCCCCAATCACCATTCAGGGCTTCTCCACCTCCCCCTGCTCCCTAGAGGCAAACAGGGCAGCAGCCATCACTCGCACCCACTGACAGCACTGGCCCCAATGGCTCCACACTGACAGTGAGTGGGAGTGATGGCGGCAATGGGAGCAGGGCTGCCGGCAGACAGGGGACCAGGGGGCTCATGGCAGGAGGGGCAGGGAGAGGGCACAGAGGATGGGTGGAGACCCGCCCCTGTGCCCACCACAGCCTCGAGGCCCACAGTTCCTTTCAAGGTGCACAAATTCGTGCACTGGGCCCCTAGTGTAAAGATAAAGGCATGATGCAGCTACAAGCTAAAGTGTACCAGCAGTCCACCAGAAGCCAGGAGAGAGGCATGGAAAAGTTTCTCCTTTATAGTTCTCAGAAAGAACCAACTCTGTGATTTTGAACTTCTAGCCTCCAGAGATACTACATCTGTTATTTTAAGCCACAAGTTGTTGTTACTTTATTACACAGCCCTAGGAAACCAATATACACATTAATATATAACTTAAATTCCTAGTTTCTAGTATACAAAAAATAGACCTCAAGTAAGTTTTTCAAATACCCTGTTTTTATTTCAAACAGAAGCAATTGCTTTTAGCCTCTCAGAAAAAATATCTTTATGTTTGAGCAAATACATTTATGTTTCCACAGGTAAGACTTCTCACCAAAATCTCTCTAGAAATCAAACTATTTCTCCAACTCCCATCTCAGCTACAAACCACCATACATTAACTCCTTAATTAGGTCCTTTGCTGATAGGACTGAGTATTCCTTCTTGCAATGGATCCCAATACAGCAAGGATGGCAATATCCAATTCAAACTACAAAGATGTGACTTTGCTAGCCTTCTTATTTTAAAAAAAATTTTAAAACTTTATTGTTGAAGTATTACATATGTTCCCTTTCTTCCCCCATTGATCCTTCTAACCTCCCCTGCCCCGCCCCAGGCCTTTACCACCTGATTGTGTCCATGGATTATGCATATATGCGTACAAGTTTTTTGGTTGATCACTTCCACCTCCCCTCCTGCGCCTTCCCTCTGAGGTTCTGAAGTTTGATAGCCTTCTTATTTTCAAATTTTCTGCAGAGATGAAGGAGAACCCCAAGTACAGCTTGCATGATTTTAATCTGATTGCTCTTTCTAATATTAGTCTTCTCAGGTAAACTCGGACAGAAAGTCACTAATTGAGATTTCTGTCGAAACTGCAAGCAGTTTTGCTAACTGGTAGCCAAATAAAATTCCTATTGCAAGAAATGTCTTCATTTTGTTGCTTAAATGTGTACTGCATTCAGAGCACAATGTGCAATTTCCACTATATAAGAAGTTAGCCCGTGTTTTTCCCCTTGAGAGTAATAAAGTTATTGCCAAGAGAATTGCCTGAATGTTTCAGATCAGATGAGAAAGCGAATCCTTCTTTCGGAATGGCTTAATTTTGTCTGTACGTCTCACTATTGTTCTTTTCCCCAGGACTGTGAAAAGGGAGAATTTTATTTTGGTCTTAATCCAATCACAAGAGCATCTTTGCTGAGCCAATTACTGTTGTGTGGGTAGTGTGTGTGACAGTTGAGTGAAACTGAAGACATTTGACACTGCTGTGAAGAGCTTTATTCAATCTCTTGCCAACCACTAAGAGTAACTGCTTGCCAGGGAGGGCTTGTTCCCCCGCCCCCCAACTTGAGATTGCAGAGCACTATGTTTGCAAGAAACCCTGTCTTCGGTGAAGGTGCATCTAAGCCCATATTTTCTTTTCATTTGCTATGGATGTCATTCCTTTATATGTGTCTACCTTCCACGCATATTTGATCACTCTTTTTATCTGTTAAAAAAAAGTCCTATTTTTTTCCTGGGTTTTGATTGTATCTGTAAACACTGACAACATTTTTTGTTTCATATC
Organism: Myotis davidii; assembly: GCF_000327345.1. Lineage (NCBI taxonomy): Eukaryota > Metazoa > Chordata > Mammalia > Chiroptera > Vespertilionidae > Myotis > Myotis davidii. Next base: position 718,897 of record NW_006285613.1, read on the forward strand.
ATTTTCTAGACATGTTAACTTGGCTCTAGGAAAAGTAAAGTTCCCCAGAGAGAAGAAAATGAGTGACATAATGCTGAAAACGGGCCAGCCTAAATTTCAATTTATTAGATCAAATCTATAATTTAAGCAAAATGAATAATAGTTTATTTGCCAGATGAATTGCTATATTTGCATAATTTTTAAAATCCCAACGTTCCTATTCTTGATTTGGTAAAGATATATGAAGTAGCTGAAAACATAGCATGTGAATTACTTTTCTATTTCTCCAGGAAAAGTATTGTTTCTCCAAGTCTTTCTCAGGTTTCCCAATCAACAATTCACAGTCACAAACAAATATAAATCAATCTCTTTGTGAGATGGGGGAATTTGTACAAATTAGTGATAAGAAGAGGACATAGCCAAAGTCTGGTCTCAGGGAGCAACATAGGATTGAGGCAATTGTATATTTCAATTAATGCACTAAAAATAATTAGCCAATACTATACATATAAGACATACAAAAGATACAGATATTATCCTGAAGACTCTCATATTAGCTTGAAGTTAAAGTTCTGACCTCCCTCCCATAGTCTAGCTTCTATGACTATCAGACACTTGGGAGAAGAACGGACCCCTGGATTTTCTCCAAAGGAAGACAAACATGGTGGGGCTCCCTACGGTCCTACCAAGAGGAGTAGGTGCTCAAAAATAATACACGACACCTCTACTAATTAGGTACATTTCCAAGTACCTAAATTCTCATGAGAGAGAATATTCCATACATGCTGGTATCCAACTGTGTTAACTAGTGTGCAAATAAACCAAAAAAAACTAATAATTTTGCTAAAAACTTTTAATCCCTAGTTGGTTTGAGGGGTTGAGAAAAAAGATGTAGATGACAAATATATCTTAGGAATTAAATGGTCTTGGGCTTTAATCCAGGCTCTATCACTTATAAACTGTATGACCTCAGGAATTTTCCTTATCTTCTTTTTGCACCTTAGCTCCATTATCTATAGAAAGTGGAAAATATCACTATCTATCTCATAAGTTGTGATGATTAAATGAGATAGCACCTCCACTTAATTTAGAATGTGGCCCATAGTAAGCATAGATCAATGTTAACTCTATGTTCTAGCAAAACACAATTATTGTATGCACGATGTACAATAAATAATTCAGTTCTGTAATTGACTAGATATAGTTCAGTTAACTTCCAAAAGGCAGTTTGCCTGGATCAGATGATCAGTTACCTGATTGATAAGAGCCAATCCTATCATGTTCTGTCAAAGGAAGAGATGAAATCCTGGACTTCTTTGAGTCAGACAGACCTAAGTTAGAATCTTGACTCAAACCCTTAATACATATGTGACCTTAGGTATAATGCTTATTCTGTGTCCCTCATTGGTAAAACAAGACTATCTCTCATAAAGTATACATTTTTAATTTTTAAAAGTGTTTTTATTGATATTTATAGAAAGAAGAAGGGAGAGGGAGAGAGAGAAACATTGATTGGGTGCCTTCTGCACACCCCCTACCAGGAATTGTGCCCACAATCCAACATATGCCCTGATCAGGAATGGAACCAGCAACCTTTCAGTGCACGGTATGATACCCAATGAACTGAGCCACAGCTTTAAAATAGGAAATATATATATATAGTGCTTAACCCAGAGCTTGGCATATATTTAAACACTCAATATTAGTTACTATTAATTTTTACTATTTTAAAAGTTCTTTGGGTATCAACTTTTTAGGTTGGTGACATAGGTGTTTCTTCAGATGCAGCCTCTCTTAACTGAGAAGATCAGAAATCTGGGGCCATAAATGGAATTGGTGGATGCTAGCCAACTAAAACACTTTAGCAGTGTCAATGGGGCCAATGGGAAGGAAGGAATGTTATTTCCAAAAATGTTCTGATGAGATGACATATATTTTATAAGGTGAGACAAAAAAATAAATAGGTTGTTTTATAACTCACATGTCAGCATTCTTCACTTCCCTTTGTAGCAGAGGTAGCAAATAAAACATGGGTCCTGTCTCTTTCTAAATCAGTCATTATTGAGCAGGAATTTTTTGGTAAGTGTAGTGCTAGGCACTGGAGACAAAAAAAAAAAATTAAAAATACCAACTCAAATACCAACTCTTCCCTTGTGGAATTGAAGTCTAATAAGGATGGTAGACACTTTTAAAATATTACACAACTTAAGTATATGATTATAAAGGATGTATATGCCACAAAATGAAAGTAAAACTTGCAGCTGGGGAGCAGATTGTGTGGTCTACCTTCCCTGTTTGCCTAGAACTAGGCTCGTTTTAGCACTGACAGTCTCATTATCCACAAACCCCTCAGTCCTGGGCAAACCCTACTAGCATAGTAACACAGAGGTCTACCTGATAGAGGTGGAGGTCAAAGAAAACCCTCTCTGAGAGGTGACCTCATTCTTGGTGGCTGAGCATCTCTGTAGGGCCTGAGATGGGAAAAAGCTCAGTGAAAGAGGACCAGAGAGGCGGCTGGTGGATTTTACCTCAAAAGCAACAGAAAGATTCTGAAGGTTTTGGGGCAGAGGAGCAATCAAGATTTTTAAAAAAATCCTAAGGGGGATAGTTCATATTTTAAGATGTTCATTCTGGCTACTATGGGGAGAAATGATAGTAGATGAGAAATGGATATGGTAAACATGGGTGAATTTGAGGGCAATTTTGACATTTTCTTTGGACCATTTGTTTTTCATTTCATGAGAGCAGAACACGTGAGTAGCAGTACTCCAATCATGGTCACAGCACTAGCAGCAGCAGCTGGAATTGACTAGAAATGCAATTTCTTGAACCCCTGGGCAGACCTACCAAATCAGAGACTCTTGGTTTGGGCAGCAATCTGTGTTTTGACAAGCCCTCCAGGTGATTCTGATACACTGCCAAAATCTGAGAACCACTGCTTAAACACACACACACACACACACACACATACTTCACAGCCCTTAAATTGCTTTCAAAATTTCTTTTAAAGACAAAACTTAGAAAGGCATGGAAATATAGTGTGACTATACCTCAGGGTCAAGATTCTGGAAAACAAGAGTAGACATGGAAAGAAAACAAAGGCCTCCATTATTTGTATTGGCAAACACAATTCAGATTTTTCACATTCTGTTTTACCAGGGTAGCCTGGAGGGATAATTGGCAGCTTGAGAGAAAGGTATTTAAACTATAGTTTGAAGGACAAGGTAAAAATAACAAGTTTAAGATTTGTCAGTAATTATCAGGAAAAATAATGATTTTTACATGAAAAGAAAAACCATAAAATAATTTCCAGAACTACCCAAAACCAAAAACCCTTTTAGTCCTGTATGTCTGTGAATCCATGGACACAAAGAGAATTTTGACTCTGGTATTTAACTCTTTAGTAATTAGACCCATATGACACTATGTGAATATTCAAAATTCCAGGCTAAATTTTCTATCTCAATGTTTATCCAAAGATGTACACCTGAACAGAGAAATAATATTAAAACTTGATGGATAAGACTCCTGATGTAGCCGAAACCGGTTTGGCTCAGTGGATAGAGCATCGGACTGAAGGGTCCCAGGTTCGATTCCGGTCAGGGCATGTACCTGGGTTGCGGGCACATCCCCAGTGGGGAGTGTGCGGGAGGCAGCTGATCGATGTTTCTCTCTCATCGATGTTTCTAACTATCTCTCTCCTTTCCTCTCTGTAAAAAACTCAATAAAATATATTTTTTTAAAAAAGACTCCTGATGTACAACAGTGAAAGGAAGGTGGGGGAGGGTGTGGGCAGGAAGAGATCAAAGAACTTGTATGTATATATGCATAAGCCATGAACACAGACAATAGGGTGGTAAAGGCCTTGGGGGGGGGGGCAATGGGGGAAGAAAGGGGAAATATGCAATACTTTCAACAATAAAGATTTAATTAAAAAAATAAAAAGACATTTTGAAAGGTCAAAAATAAGAAAAGAAACAGACATAATAGAAAAAGAAAAGATTTGTACACTAGAAACATGGTAGAAAAACTTTTGCATGTCAAAAAGAAAACCAAACATGAGAGCAACAATGGAAGAATACTACAATCTTCCAGACCAGAGAGAGAATTACGGATGATGCTTTTTTTTTTTAACAGATAAAATACTTGGAAAAAGTCAAGATATAGTAGCGATGGTGACTCTTAACCCTTACAGCTCCTGGGAGACATGTTCAGTTCAATAGCAGAGTATAAAATACATGTTTTCCCATCTTACTGGCAATTTTATCCTTCAGGCAGAAAAAAAAAAATCACAATCACAAAACAAACAAACAAAAAATATACAAAATCTATTACTCTGGTTCTGATACTGATTAACAGAAAAGTGGTTTGTTATGTAAATCTAGTCAAAATTTTGGAAGAAGCCATTTTGCTTCAAGGGATTACAGTGACAGGAATAAAAATATTCACAAAATATTCTTCAGAGGAGTATTTACTTTTGGATATGGATACTTATGTCATGTCACTCATTATTTTTGGAAGGTTCTTAGAAAAATATACCCATTGTTTAGTAAATCCCTACTTTCCTGTCCCCTCAGCGTCTGGAAACCACCATTCTATTATTTGATTCTACTAATCTAACTTAGATACCTTATATAAGAGGAATTAACAGTGTTTGTCTTTGTGTGGCTTGCTTATTTTACTTAGCACAATGTACTCAAAGTTTGCCCATGTTGCTGCATATTGCAGAGTTTGTTTTCAAGCTGAATGATGTCCCATTGTAGTTATATACCACCGCTTCTTTTTCCACCCCTAGGCCGATGAACTTTTAGGTTGTTTCCACATCTTGGCTATTACGAATAATGCTGTGAACAAAAGAGTGATGATATCCCTGCAGAATCCTGATTTCAGTTCTTTTGGAAGTGGGGCTGTTGTATCATATGGCAGTTTTATTTTTTAATATTTTGAGGAACTTCCATATTGTGAATCCCTACTTTCCTGTCCCCTCAGCCTCTTTCCACAGTAACTGTACCAACTTACATCCCCACCAACAGTATGCAAAGATTTCAGTTCTCCACATCTACATCAACACTTGTCTTTTGCTTTTTTAGACTTATTTTTAAATTTTGTTTTTCAAATCTCCATATTTATTAAAAGTATTGTTAAATAATACTTAAATCAAGCTCTCCATCTTTTTATTTATTTATTTAGCCACATGTGTTAAGCCCACCAGGTCAAGGCTAGTGATTAGAAGATTTAGCAGATAGCATCCCTCTCAAGTCAACAAAATAACCTGAGGCCCAAGCAACCTACTTAATTGAGTCATTTTCCATCAGTTTAGGAATATGATACTACTACAATACTACTACTGGCTAGTAATATAACTAAGAAAAAAAAATACAAAATAATACTTCCTATTCCCTTTCATCCACCCAGCTTTGGTCACGAAGCTCTCCATTTTTAAAAAAATATTTGTTGAGAAAATAAGCAAAAATCTTATATCAGCCTCCTATTCCAAGGAAACTGGCACAGTGATGTTGATTTGATGAAGAGTTGAGAGAAATTTGACACTTCCAAAAGTCAGTGTTGCATAATGAAGGAAAATTAATTCAAATGGTTGCTCAGAACACAGTCACAATTTTTATTTTAAATTTGCAATGCAAAATTTAAACAAAAAAAAAATGCTCTGCAGAATTTTCTTTTCATTCACAGACTACTGTTTTAAGAAGGAAAGGAGCTCTGGCCTGTGTGGCTCAGTTGGTTGAGTGTGGTCTCATGTACCAAGAGGTTGCTGGTTTGATTCCCAGTCAATAAAAGTATTTTTTTAATATATTTTATTGATTCCTTACAGAGAAGAAGGGAGAGAGATAGAGAGTTAGAAACATGGATGAGAGAGAAACGTCGACCAGCTGCCTCCTGCACATCTCCCACTGGGGATGTGCCCGCAACCAAGGCACACGCCCCCGACTGGAATCGAACCCGGGACCCTTCAGTCCGCAGGCTGACGCTCCATCCACTGAGCCAAACCGGTTTCGGCAAAAGTATTTTTTAAAAAGGAAAGAAAGAGAGCAATTAACAACTGTTTAACAAATCGAGGCAAATGACAGTACACATTTCAGAAGCACTGAACCATGGGAATTCAGGCTCACAGAGTGGTCTTTAAATGATTGAAATATACAAGTGCTCTTGTGTGCTCTTCTGAAGTGCATTTGTATAAGCCAGGAATTGCAACAAGAGAATTGCTCTTGGCTTCTGTGAACTTTAAAAATCCTATCTGTATCTTTATGTACACAATTACTACAATGGTAATAACAGCACATAGTGTTTGAACTCTAAATCTCTAACCACCTGGGATTTCTTTTATTCTCAATTTTTGTTATCATAAGCTTTTCATCAATGTACTATGTAAACAGATTCCATTTATAGGTATTTGGAGAGCAAAGGGAAAGATTCTATGTAATATCTACTGTCATAATCTTTTGGCTTACTTACCTAATTTAAAAATAGTAGTATGTTTAGATATTTAAAACTATTTTGGTGAAGTGATCAAAAGAATGAAAAAGAATAATATAAATCTTCTGAAAGTCTCCATTTTCCTGCTTTGGGGAAGTGTCAAAATAACCATAATATGTTCCTATATTTTTTATTTTTCTCTTAAATTTTATCCAGGATATTCTTTATTTTTTTTAATCTTTATTGTTGGGTGTGTTACAGACGGCCCTGTTTTTTCTTCCCATTGTCTCCCTCCACCCTGTTCCCACCCGCCCCAGGCCTTCACCATCCTAATGTCAGAGTCCATAGGTAATGCATATAGGCATATAAGATCTTTAGTTAATCTCTCCCTGCCCACCCACTCTGAGATTCCTCAGTCTGTTCCATGTTTCCAAGCCACTGGTTCTATTTTATTCATCAGTTTATTTTGTTCATTAGATTCCTTGTTCTTTAATTTTAATTTTTAGATTCAATTATTGCTAAATATGTATTTATTGCCATTTTATTGTTCATATTTTTTATTTCTTCTTCTTCTTCTCCCCCTCCTCCTCCCGACTGCCCTCTTCTTAAAGGATACCCTCCAACATTTCATATAATACTGGTTTGGTGCTGATGAACTCCTTTAATTTTTTCTTGTCTGTGAAGCTCTTTATCTGACCTTCAATTCTAAATGATAGCTTTGCTGGATAGAGTAATTTGGCTGTAGGCCCTTGCTATTCATCACTTCAATATTTCTTGCCACTCCTTTCTAGCCTGCAAGTTTCTATTGAGAAATCAGCTAACACTCATATCAGTATCAGTTAACAGTCATATTAGCTGATTAGCCCCTGGTAAGTAAATAACTGCTTTTCTCCTGCTACTTTTAAGATTATCTCTTTGTCTTTAACCTTTGGCATTTTAATTACGATGTGTCTTGGTGTGGTCCTCTTTGGATTCCTCTTGTTTGGGACTCTCTGTGCTTCCTGGACTTATAAGTCTATTTCTTTCACCAGGTAGTTTTCTGTCATTATTTCTTGAAATAGGTTTTCAATACCTTGCTTTTTCTCTTCTCCTTCTGGCACCCCCATAATGCAAATGTTGCCATGCTTGAAGTTGTCCCAAAGGCTCCTTACACTATCTTCATATTTTTTTATTCTTTTGTCCTTTTGCTCTTCTGATTGGGTATTTTTTGCTTCTTCATATTCCAAATTATTAATTTTAATCCCTGTAAATAATTTTTTATTTCAGTAATATATGCTTAATTTTTGACTGGCCCTTTTTTATGTCTTTAAAATTCTCACTAAGATCCTTTAAAGTCTCACTAAGTCCCTTGAAGCTCTCATTAAGATCCTTGAGAAACCTTATAACCGTTGTTTTGAATACTGTATCTAGTAGTTTACTTGTTTCCATTTCATTTAGTTATTTTTTCTGGAGAGTTCTTCTGTTCTTTCATTTGTGATATGTTTCTTTGTCTCTGCATTTTGTCTACTTCCCTGTGTTTGTTTTTATATGTTAGGTAGAGCTGCTATGTCCCCTGGAGTTCACAGACTGCCCTTGTGTAGTAGGTGTCCTGTAGGCTCAGGGCTCAGCCTCTCAAGTCCCCTGAGCTAGACACTCTAGGTCAGTGATGGCGAACCTTTTGAGCTCAGTGTGTCAGCATGTTGAAAAACCCTAACTTAACTCTGGTGCTGTGTCACAGACAGAAATTTTTTGATATTTGTAACCATAGTAAAACAAAGACATATTTTAGATATTTATTTTATATATTTAAATGCCATTTAACAAAGAAAAATCAATCAAAAAATGAGTTTGCGTGTCACCTCTGACACGCATGTCATAGGTTCACCATCACTGTTCTAGGTGCATCCCTGTGTGGGCTGTGTGCACTGTCTTGTTGTAGTTGAGCCTTGACTGCCATTGGTGTCTGTGGGAAGAGTTGACCTCCAGGCAAATTGGATATGAGGACCAGCTATGCTTGTGGTGGAAGAGTTTCTGTGCAGGAGACACCCCTATGTAGCAGGACTTGCTTCAGTGGGGTTTTGGTGCTCACTGGTTCTGCCCCTTCAGTGTGTCACTTGTGCATGTATAGAACTATGATCTGGTATGGTCTGAAGCTGTCCACTGGGTGCACTGGCTCTGGTGCCTCCCAGGAGGTGCAAAGTCAGCCACTGTCTGGGGTCTCCTGGCAGTAGCTACCTAGTGACCTGCAGATGGTTGCTTTTTGTATTGGGCTTGGAAGTGCCCAGGTGAGGCCAAGCTGTGAAGCAAGGCAGGCTGGTGGCAGTGCTGGGTCTCGGGCATCTTATTGATAGGTATGGGGCATGCTGACAACAGTTGTTGCTCATTTAGAAAATTTTAGGAAAGCCTGAAGCTTGATCCAGGACAAACCACTCATATGGAAAAATTCTGCAAACATCTTGGATGGGGCTGAAAGTTGGATGGGGCTGAGTCTCAGGGAATCACAAGGGCTAAGTGAACAATGTGATGGAAACTCAGGTATGGCTGCTAGTCAGCTCTAAGAAGGGAGAGGTCCCAGCACAGAAACAATGACCCCTGTAAACACCTCTGTCTGGGACTAAGCCACCCCCAAGTTCCTGCCCCAATGCCAAACAACACAGTTCCTCTCTATATGGCCCTGGTTCCCCAAATACCACTTCCCAGTGCTGGAGCTTAGAGGCAGTGAAACCATGAAAGTTCTTGCACCAGCTCTTTAAGAGGGACTGCCTGAGTCTCCAGCAGCCTCCATTTCACTAAACTACAATCCTGCTGGTTTTTATAACCCAAAGCTATGGGGACTTTCCTTCCAGCTCTGGAATCCTGGGCTGGGGGGTCTGGTGTGGGGCTGGGATCCTTTGCTTCTCACAGGAGGCCCCCACAGACAAGATCCCCCCCCCCCCCAATTAAAAACACACCACACATAGGTGTTAGACCAGCTTGTTTCATGCCTCTGCCCCTCATACGTCTTAATGTACTCTCTTTTTTACTTCTTTACTTTTAGGGCTTCCATTAAGCCAGCCTTCAGGCAGTTCTGAATAATGGTTGTTCTGTATTTTAGTTGTAATTTTTATGTCTTTGTGGGAGGAGCAAATACAGGTGTTTACCTACTCTGCCATCTTGGTTCTCTCTATCCCTGACATTATAGATAGAATTTCCCAATGACCCACAAATCATGAGTTTTTCTGGGAGATATATAGTATCAGATCTGTAATGTTAATTAATCTATGAAATTTTCTAATAAAAGGAGTTTTAGATAGAACCTGAATGCATATTGAAAACTACACCATTTTCATACCTACCTAGTGATAGAAATGAAGATGAAGACAGAGAGAGAGAGAGAATTCTTGAGATTGATTGATTTTCAAGGAAATATGTGAAAGCATAGACCAAATATAGTTGGCACCTCTAAGAAGTTTTAAAGTATTTAGGCTTTTAAATTACATAGTATCATTTTTAGTTATCTCACTGAAATGAGGTATTTGTTGAATATGGATTAAAATATAATACTTGCAAGAAAGATGGCCAAAATATGTCAAGATATCAAAAAACAATAATAATAGGCAATAACCAAAAATAAATAGATTACACAATATGCATAAATTTTCTTATCAGATAAGAGAATTTGGGAAGCCAATAATAACATGTAAGAGAAATATTTTAAACTAGAGGCCAGGTGCATGAAATTCATGCATAGGTGTGTGTGTATGTGTATGTGTGTCCCTCAGCCAAGCCTGTACCCTCTCTAATCTGGGGCCCCTTGAGAGATCCAGGACTGCTGGCTCCCAAACGCTCACCTGCCTGACTGATTGCCCCTAACCACATCTGCCTGCCAGCCTGATCACCTCCTAACTACTCCCTGCCAGCCT
>NW_006285613.1:729278-746361 GCF_000327345.1 Myotis davidii
TGTTCTTCCCTGTAGGCTTGGCCCCTCCCACAACTGCCCTCCCTTGCAGGCCTGGTCCCCCCACAACTGCCCTTCCCTGCTGGCCATCTTGTGGTGATCATCTTGTGACCACATGGGGGTGGCCATCTTGTGTGATGACATGACAGTCAATTTGCATATTAGCCTTTTATTATATAGAATGTTCTCTATTTATTGTTATTTATTTACATAACTCTGTAGGTTATAGTCTTGTTTTGGCATATTAATATTTTATATATCTTCAGTGAGAACTTTATTATTTCCCAGTAAAATAATTCAATATTGAAATTAACTTCAGGAACAAAATGGAAGAACAAATCCTGATTTCTATATCTACCTCACAATTTTCTTTTCTTTTGGCTCATAGAAGTATCCCCTTTCTATTTAAGATTAATCCTTAGATGTATTATCTTTGCATGATTCCTTTCCAACTCCATGATGATAATAACCTAGCATTGCCTCCTTCTGTCTCCCTCTGCACTGTTGCCTGAAAGATGCACAAATTCCCCCTATCTTTGAGCAATCATTTACCTATCTTTTTTATTTTGCTAAAAAATTTCACTGTGTGTGTTCTTCCTACTTCCAGTTCAAACTTTGCCACTCACTTTTCCTAAAAATTGGTTTTTGCCTCTTTCGCATCTGAGATGACTCTCCATAAAGTCTCCTTCTAAACATAAAATTCAGTTGCTTTCTAAATCCTCATTCTCTTCCTAAACATTCTTGACAAACCTTTTTTTTTTTCATGAAAAAATAAAAAGCAAACTTTCATTCCCTGACATCATGAAAAATTGCCTTCCACTGGTTCTTTCTACATTATTAGGTCTTTTATTTGTTTGCTTTTTCCAACTTTTCTTCTCATTCCATTTCCTGCTCTTGTCCCTTAATTGTCAGTGCCCTTCATCTTTATCCACTGACCTTCCTTTTAACAGTCTCTTCATTTATTCCTATAATCTTCATTTATTCCTTTAATCTTCATTTAAAGTATGCCCAACTATGTATATCCAGCAGTTGCTTACCCTTCTGGGAATGTTGCACTGACATATTGAACTCAGTGTTCTTAGACTATATGTTTTCCCCAAACTGTGACTTCTCCCAAGAATCCTCAAAATTTTCAATTATCTCTGACTATTCCCTTTCCAAAAATCCGTTCCATTATGTCCAATAAACACTCAAATATAGTGCATTTGTTTTCACAGTATAATTCACATCCACCTCTTCCTATTTCCTTTTGCTGCCACTACTCACTTTTGGGCCTTTATTAACATAATCTCTAATACTACCTTCTCCTCCAATGCATCTGTTATCTTGTCACTATATTAGATATTCTTAAATATAGCTCAGATTATGTTTTCTTTACCAATTTTCGATAGTTCAAATGAAGTTCAGAATCCATCTGTCATTCACAGACCTTGTTTGTGTATATAACAAAGTACTTCAAAACGTAATGTCAATGAATAACTCAGGTAAGGAATTGGGACAAGGCATTAAAGAAATGGCCTGTCTCTGCTCCACACAGCTGAGAGCCTCCTATGCAAGACTTAAAAGCTAAAAGCTGGATTCAGCTGAAAGCTCTTTCACTCAAAGGTCTAGCACAGTGGTTCTCAACCTTGGCTGCACATTAGAATCACCTGAGAATCTTTTTAAAATCCTGATTTCCGGGCCTCATCCTCCAGAAATTCTGTTTTTTCGTTACTAATGATGAGGCCCAGAAATCGGGATTTTAACAAGATTCCCAGGTGATTCTAATGTGCAGCCAAGGTTGAGAACCACTGTTTTAGGTTGACCTTTTTATGTGACCCTCTGCATAGGCTAGTTTGAGCTTCCTAATAGCTTAGTGGACCTAACCCTAACCATCACCAGAGTCCCAAGCAAAAGAGAGCCAAGCACAGACTCTATATTTTTTTTTTATGACCTAGCCTCCTAAATCACACAGCATCACTTGCACAATACTTCATTGGCTAGAGGAGTTTTAAGCTCACCCAAGTTCAAGAGGAAACAGAATCTACCTCTTGGTGGGGAGTGACAAAATTTTGGAAGCCTGGGCACCAAAAAATATCATTGTAATTATTTGGGGAAAATAGAATCTTCCCCAGATCTCCACCAGCTGGCCTTGGCCTTCATTATCAGTTGGGCTTTACACTAATTCCTTATAGAATTTTCTTTCCCCCACCTTCGGCACCTCTCTATACACATATCTTCATTTTTAGGTAGAGCGAAACACCACTCCTTTCTGGAGTTCTGGCCCAAACTCAACTTATATAATCAAAGCAAGGACAGAAAAGAGAGATTAACTTGCTTTATAATAATGACCTGGTCTCATAGTAGTTATACAATAAAGAGATTGTCACTCTTTGTCACAGAAATGATTTTGGGCTACACATTCTTAATTCTGAGGCTGGGATTAAAATGTGCTTTTTTTTCTTCAACCCCGTTTATCTTATTCACCCAACCTAAAATGACCTTTCCCACCCCCTACTCCAATGTCTGTCCCAAATCACTCTGCTGCTCCATTCAAGATAAGCCTGAGCTAAATCATTAAAATCTCCAAAGTGGTTCAGAGGAAAGAACCATCAATCTGGAATAAGGATAGAATCAAAGACCAAGAGGATCATGATAGAAAACTCATACAATGAAGAAGAAAACAGAAATTCAGTGTTCATCTGAATTGAGCTCAATTGTCACCTTGAGGAGAAAAGCAAAGACAGGTTTCAAATTATCCTTAGGACTCAGTCTGTATGCCTGATGGACTAACAGAAGATACTTTTAGAGATGAGATAGAACATCCCAACATTTTGTAGCTTAAGAAGAATGGCTAAGAGGTTAAATAAATTTCCTTTCTACTTCCAAACTCAGCAGATGCCAGGGTTCTTGTCCCAGCATCAAGAAGGGTTCAGGAATCTGGAAAAGGCTCTGTACTTAGATAACATAGGAATCCAGAGACTAATAAAGAGTCCAGAGACGAGATATAATTTTGAAAGGCATTGGGGGTCAGAGGAGCTTCAGCTAAAGGAACTGAAGACTACCTCCTTGTCTAGGACCCTTGCTTTTATTAACACAATTTGTCCTAAGGCTAGGTGGAGATAATACACTTCAAAGGGTAAGGTTTCAAAGGGTATACAGAAACATTGTCAGAATGGGGGAATTAGCCTATGGCTGTTCAGGTGTTTGGCCAGTAGGAGGTAATAACATGTAGATTAAGATGTCCTTTAACTGTCTGGCAACCACAATCAGTTTCCTGTTCAGGTTTGGGGAAATGCCTTTAGCCATTCCCAACAGGTGACTACATGTGTGACTCAACCCTGTTGAGTCCCCAAGTCTCATCAAGCTTTTGATGAAACTCTTGAAATTATGACATGCTGGAATTGGTTGCCGGCTAGCAGATAGTAAACATACTCCTCACTTTCCTCCCTCTTCACTTCAGCTCCATTTGTTTCATCTGGAACAAGTGTACTCCACAAATAAACATGTTTCGCTTTTCAGGTCCCATGCAAATGTCATCTCCATGAAACCATCTCAAAAGGAAGTGATCCTTCCCTCAGGCAAATGTGTACAGTGTTTTCCTGCCTCTGAACTATGTGGACACTACATAACATTTTCCATACCTTCTGCCAAATCGAAAGATTCTAGCAAATATCAGAATCTCCCTTCTTTCCTCCCATTGCACTTGAAACAATGCCTCAAAATATTCACTTCTTAATAGAGAGTTGCTGAATTAATGCATAATGAATTATTCAAATCCATGAATAAAATTTTGCTGCAATCATACTAAGGATTTTGAGTATCATTCTGGCTCTTGCTTCTCATAAAGAAATACACCAAAGTTGAAGGAGTTACAGATAAAAGCAATTACAATGATCAAATTTTTGCCTTTAAAAGGAAGATACAATTCTTAAAACAAACAAAAAGAAAACTAAATAAAAATAAAATGAAGGTTGTAAACACAAGACTTAATGTATAAAAATTCAAAAGACAATATGTTAAGTAAATTTATGTGTATACAATAAACCTGTGTATTATTATTTTTAAAAATCCCCAGAAACAAAAAAAATCATAAATCAAGATCAATAAAGTAAAATTTTTTTGTAATATATTTTATTGATTTTTTTACAGAGAGGAAGGGAGAGGGATAGAGAGCTAGGAACATCGATGAGAGAGAAACATTGATCAGCTGCCTCCTGCACACCGCCCAGTGGGTATGTGCCCGCAACCAAGGTACATGCCGCTGACCGGAATCGAACCTGGGACCCTTCAGTCCCCAGGCTGACGCTCTATCTACTGAGCCAAACCGGCCAGGGCAATAAAGTAAAAATTTTGATACGTGGTTAAACTTTCTCCATTAAGTTAAAATTTACTCTGTGACTAAGATGGCCTAAATATCCAACTCATCTTAAACTTTAGACAGTGTTCTTCCTAGTGATAAGTCCCTGACCTCCCTTTTAAATTCTTTAAAGAATTTACTTTAAAAACATGCAATTGGGATCTTTTCTCTGCCCCTTTAAGATATAAATCTTCTCCCAGCCTCTTGCCAGTTTTACAATTTAGGAATACCTTTCTCATGGACCTGGTAGCTATCCCTTGGAAATGATTATATTTCAGCAAGCAAGATAAAGCCCCTATCTCACAGTTTGAGGGTGAGGGAAGGAGGCTAACTTCAATAAGTATCAATGAGCAAACAGATGTTCCAATCACATTGACCAACCAGCCCCCAAATTTCACCAGGGCTTGTCCACTAGCCTATCCAGGTGCTTGGCAGCTCTCCCAAGTCTTTGCTTCAAAGCAGTTGAGGTCGATCTCTCTCTCTTATTGCAATAATGTTGAATAAAGTCTTCCTTGCCTGTTCAAAGCCATCAGGTGCAATTTTTTTTTTATAACTGTCACCTCAAAGGATTATTAGCTTAAATTATGCATGCCAGATTCAGAGTGATAAAAAAATAAAATTGTTTCATAGCTATTCTGAACTAGTCAGTGAAAGACAAATCCATGTTCTTTAATAACTTGTCCCTTGGTGTTATTATTAAAGATAGAAGAGTGTACAGAAGTGGACAAATACTGAATGCAAGATATAATAGATTTATTCAGTCATTTTTTTCATCCATTCTTTAAGATATTTTTGGCAACTTCTAAAGCACTGTGAACAGGCATTCAGTATTAAAAGTATGATACTACCTGGTCTCTTTCCACATGGGCCGAACAATCTAGATGGGGTAACAAACTGTAAACAGCCATACAGTACAATGTGGCAAGTGCTCCTCAGAGCTCTGATGCCAGCAGTTATTCCAACCTCATCCCTGTCACACCCCTCAAACTTCATGTGGTTAGTGCCACTTTCCTTAAGTGCCTTGTGAGGGTGTTCCATCCCAAAATCAACCAGCAGGGGGGCTTCTAAATGAAGGGAAAGGCAGAATTCACAACTCCTCAGGTGTTTTGCTTTCAGATTCCAGGAGGTCAAAATTCACCATCCAGGTGAACATTCTTCTCAGCCTTGTTCACTGACTGCTCAAATACAAAAGGTTCTGTAAGATACTCTTCTGACCTCTAATGTTTCTTGTTAATTTACATGCCTCTTTCATCTCTTATGCTTTAACCTGCATAGATGAATAATAATTAACCTTTACTCTGCCTTGAGCAATTTGTATATTAAGGTTAGAAGATGATATTAATAGGTGGCATTGCAATTTAAAGCAGTTAAAAAATGGTCTTCCTCCAAACTAGTATTCTATCACCTAACCTATTTTAATTTTTAGGCCAAGGGAATAAAATGCCAGAAAGTATGAGACTCACAACTAATATTAGTCGCCTTTACAATAGGGTTATATATTCACTTTGTAAAAGTTGAGTTTGTTGATACCTATTTGCTTGTGGAACAATAAAAGATCATTTTTTTTCCTGTCCTTGCTGACTGATTTATTGTGCTTGTTGCCATGGTGACAAATCCATAACTCCCAGGAGATCCCTATTTTGAACTGTGAATCTTCTAACCATCTGAAACCAGCAGTATAGGAAAGGTAGAAAAGAAAGCTCTAAAACCTGCAAGTGGACCAATTTATGGAAATGCATGTTCTGCTGCTATGCTCCGAACTATATCCAGTGCAAATCTCTAGTATTTTAGAAGAGAAAAATACAAATAGGCTCTGTGCCTTGAATTATCAAACTATTGTGAGATTAGTTATAATGAAAAATTCTGTTAGAACCTGTCCCCAGCCTAAACATAATAACTTTGACCTTAGAAAAGGCATCATGATTAACTTTTTAGACGCTCAGTGTTTGAGTTCAAAAACATGCAGAAATGTGTACAAAATTGGCCTTTTCCTACAGCAACTTTACAATTAACTAGCATATTAAAATAAATTCCTTACTAGAAAATATTATAGAAAATACATACTACACCAATCAGAGAGAATATATGCACCCCTATGTTTATAGCAGCACAATTTACAATAGCCAAGATTTGGAGTCAGCCCAAGTGCCCATCAGCAGATGAGTGGATAAAAAACACTGTGGTACATTTACACTATGGAATACGATGCAGCAGTAAAAAAATAAAAAAAAAAAAAAACTCTTACCTTTTGCTACAGCATTGATGAAACTGGAGAGCATTGTGCTAAGTGAAATAAGCCATCAGAGAAAGATAAGCCAATCAGAGAAAGATAAGTATCACATGATCTCACTTATTTATAATGAACAAAATAAACTGATGAATCGATCTAGAGATGTAGAACCACGAACAAACTGAAGAATTTCAGAGGGAAGGTGTGTGTGGGGGGTAGGAGGGGGGAGATTAACTAGGGAACTTATATGCATATATGCATAGCCCATGGACACAGACAATGGTGTGGCAAAGACTTGGGAGGAGAGAATGGGGGAGGAAGGGGCAAATGGGAAAAAAAAGGACATCTGTAATACTTTCAACAATAAAGATAAGTTTTAAAAAAAAAAGAGAGAGAAAAGAGGGAAGGTCTTTTAAGGTTAAGGTACAAGTTAAGGTACAAATGAATTGACCAGATCATAGTATATTTCATTTATTTATGCATTTATTTATTAATTCATAAAATATTTATTGAACTCCTACAATGTGCCAGTGTTGTGAGCACTGAAGGTATTAAAATTTTGAATTATATCAATTGTCTTTGGTCTTGTAAAGCATCCATTCTGTAAGGCAGAGGAAAAGCAACAATAAATAAGCAAATATGTGGATATATATGCTACTATATATACATATATATGTATTTAAATGTGCATGTGTACATACTCACAAGACAACTTTGGATAGTCATAAGTGACAGGAAAGAAGTAAAACAATAACATGATAGAGTTGACAGTAGCAATGTTCCAGAACAAACAAAAGGCAATTATGTCTGGTAAATAAAGTGAGGGAAGAGGGAGAAAGGGAAGTAACTGGGCCAGAAAAAGAGGCAGGAATCAGATTATGGAACCTTTAAGAGTATTTTAAAGTGTTTAAATTTACTCAAAGTACAGTGAGAAGTCAGTGGAGCATTTAGAGCAAGAGAATAAACACAATTAGATTGGCATTTCTAAAAGTAGCTGCTGGAAATTTTATTATTTACAGCCATAATTTGATTATATTTTAAAATTATGAAGCAATTTAATTTTGCACAATTTTGTATGTTTTGGACATTAAAATAGACAGATCACCCATGTATAATCCCAATGATTGCTGGAACCAATATTATGTCTAGACACAACATCAGTATGCATCCCCATTATTTTTGTCTGTACTAAGTCCTGGCTACTGTAAAGCTTATAACAGATGACAACAATGATTATAATGATACCACTGCTAATAGTAGACACCATTTATTAAGAACTTTCCATGCTTCAGGCATCATACTGAATGCTTCACATAATATATTACATTCCATCCTTACCACACTTAATGTCTATTTTTATAGATGAGTAAACAGAATGATTAAGACTTGGAATGATTAAGTGTCCTTCCTGACTTCAAGAGGAGTGGATAATAAATCAGGATTTAATCCAAGATATGTCCAACTCCCTAAAGCAAACTCTTAGTCATTATACATTTCTGCCTTGACGTGTAATCTGGTGATTAATTAAAATTTCTTTTAAAAAATGTGAACACAAAATATGATTTAAATGGAAAGGTTAAAATGTTTCCACTAAGTAGATATGACAGCAATATTTGATTTTGAATAGAAAGCATATCTAGGAACCCATTAGTATTCTTCCCCCCCCCAAAAAAAAAAAAAACACACGTAAGATTGGTACAAATTATGATACTGACACTGCCATTCAATCTACGAAATTTTTGTTAAGACAGTACTTGGAAGTTATACTGATTCACTGAAATATATATTTTTTAAAGTGGTTGACAACAAAACAAATCCATTATAAATTAATGTTATTTCAAGAAATAAAAATAAGAACAACACAAATAAATGAAAACTGCCATGGTGTTTTCTGTCTTATTTACTTTGTGCCAACCTCATAAATCAGGGAGAGATTGATTCACATTTTACCCATTCTCCAAATTCTAACAAGTTAAAATTCTTAAATTGTTAAATTTATCTCTCCTTAATGACTAATTCATCTGGTGCTTTCTCCCAGAAAGATTGGGTCCTGGAATACAGTCAAAAAATAAAAATAAAAATAAATCAGTTTTCCCTTTAAAAAAATAGTACTAGCTGCTGTTGCCTCAGTCCCAGCTTTACTGGTAAGTTAAGGGTCTGCTAGACCTCTAACCAGCACATGATAAAGACCACTTTTTGCAGTTTGATTTTTAACTTTTATAAATGCATTTGAATACTTTTTTATTTAGCAACAGAACAGTATTTAATTGCTTTCTATTTAGCAATAATCTTCTAATATTCAGTACCATACAGTGTCTTTAAAAATAATAAACCTAATAATCTTATAGTATTTCCATATTTGTTTCTCCCTCTTGGCTCTGTATCAGCCAACAGTCATATCTACACACCTTGACATCACCCATTTACACCCATTGCTTGGGGAGGGGGGAGTATAAACGTTTTAAAGAGGAAAAAATATCAAATGATTCTTCAGCTCTCTGTTTGATTCTCATTAAATTTTTTCTGAAGATTCCCCTAATAGCAGTGTGATTAGATTAACATTTAGAAAAGTGGCAATGAGCTATTGCCACTCTCATTGTACGATGATGTAAGGTTAGTTGTTAAATAACAGAAGTACGCATTCATGGCAAACTTTCAAGGTATTTAGTTTGGGCTAAAGAAAAAGGTAAGCTGTGGCCAGTGTTTCTCTGTGGTTAGAGGGTCAGCTGGTGCACCAAAGAATCCCAGATTCCAATTCCTGGTCAAGGGAATGTACCTGCCTTGCAGGTTTAATTCCCAGGCTGGTGGGGTGTGTGCAGTAGGCAACCAAGGCAACCAATCTCTTCTCTTTCTCTTCTCTCTTCTCTCTCTTTCTTTCTCCTGCCCCCTCCTACTCTCCTCCCACTCTCCCTCCCCACCCCCCCCAAAAAAAAAATCAATGGAAAAAAATGTCCTCAGGTGAGGATTAACAACAATAGCAACAAAAAGGCAAGCTATTCAGAGCCTCTCTTCCACTCCAGCACACATATGCTATGGAAGGATAGGCTGACAATTACTCTTGAGTGACTCAGTATTGAGCCACTTCTGTGCCTTCACTAAAATATTATCCAAGTGATTTCAGTGTGCTAAGCACCAAAAGGATGACATAGCTCCTCCTTGTAAAACACATAGGTTTTTAGGAGGAGGAAGATAAAATGACACAAATGCCACAGTACAGAGCTGAATATAAGTTCATGAAGAGAGGTGCAGAATTTCATAATGAAGTACAGAACGAAGCCCAGCTGGTGTGGCTCAGTGGTTGAGTACTGACCTATGAAGCAGGAGGTCACATTTCAATTCCCAGTCGGGGCACATGCCCAGGTTGCCGGCTCCAACCCCAGTGTGGGGCATGCAGGAGACAGCTGATCAATGATTTTCTCTCATCATTGATGTTTCTGTCTCTCTCTCTCCCTCTCCCTTCCTTTCTGAAATCTATGAAAGAAAAAAAAATTAATAATAAATTACAGAATGAAGAAATCACGTTGACTAAGAGGATTAGGGGAAAGCTTTGCTGGAGAGTAACATTCAATCCCTTCGGAAAAAAAAACAGAATTTTGACAGGAAGATTAGGGAAGAAAGGATTGTTAGGAAAAGCATTAGAGCCAAAAGAAAAGTCTTCAACAAAGTAAATTTAGTGTAGTAGACATTGAGTGGGCCAGCAAGTCTGAGATGCAAGTGCAAATCCTTCTTCCTAATAATCACATGATCCTCAATCTCCACATCTGTATAATGAGGGTTGAACTAGATCATCTCCAAGTTGGTTTTCAATTCTAAAATTCTATGATTTTCAACATACCAAAGCGGGAAGTCACACAGCATATCTGAAGAACAAGGAGCACAGTTTATTTGAAGACTGTTTGATATACACAGGTAGTGAGCAATGATCTTGGAAGAATTGATTTGGGACATCAGGTACGTGAATGCTGGCCTAGGACTTTGAGCTGTATACAGTAGTCTTTGGATATCCAGTGGAGATATCCCGTACCAGCCAAGATTCGTTTCAGATCAATTTGATAACAGTTTGTCGGGTGGAATGGGACCAGAAGGTGTGATTAAAGTTAAAATTTAAGTGACTATTATAGAATCAAGTTACAAGTGGCAGGGCTGAGAACTAGTGCTACAGCGATAGAAATGGAAATCATGGTATGCCTCTGGGAGAAACTGTGAAAAAGTTATAGCTATCCAAGAAGAGCTTAATTTGCTAAGTCATTTGGAGATACACCTCAAGGAAAGTATCCTTTTGTCATTAAGTACACCCTATTTCTGAGTTTCAGGCTGGAATGTTTTAAGTCACTAGAAGTTGTTACTCTACTCATATTATCTCTTATTCTTGGCTTTCCTCTTGCTTATCATGTCTGTCGAGGGCCTTATGGTGATTTTTTAAAAAGAGCATGATGTGTTCCTGAGAAGGTAGTGAAGCAGTGGCTGTTGGCTCTTTCTCCCAATTCACTCATGAGCATCAGAAGCATAGCATTTTTGGTAAGTGTGTTTCTGCCACAGCAATAGGCAGAAAGGAAAAAATGGAACAGAATATGGAATCCAGAGCTATGTTCAAGAAGACGTGAAATAAAATAAGAATGGCACCTCAAAACAATAAGGAACTGATGGATGGTTTCATGAATTGTATTAGGAGAATTTGCTCATTGTGTAGAGAAAAACAAGGCAGTGTCCCTGCCATATACTCTATACATAGATGAATTACAGATGGAATCAAGGCCGATGTAGAAGGCATAAATCCAAATCTATTTGAAGAAAAATGTCAGAGAATATGTTTGTGAATAAAAATTTAAAATAAGTTCTTAAAAACAAAGACTCCAAAAACACTATATAGAAATACAGAAATTATATATATTGCATAAATATTGCATAAATCAAAATTAAGGTGTACTGTTTAAAGAATGATCCCATGTACAGAGTTAACAGAAAAATAGCAGCCAGACCAAAGATATAATAAATGTTGCAAATTAACCATGAATTAATCTCTAGGTGATACAGAGAACTCTAGCAAAACAATGAAAATATAGTAAGCTAGATTTTTAAGATGAGTAAAGGCCAAAAAGAATCAGTTCATAGAAAGATGTCTAAATATCTAATAATGCTCAAATTCATTACTAATCTAAGATATACATTAACAGCACACATAAGTATCTCTTTATAACTATAAAAATATACAAAATTAGAAAGCTAGATAACTAAGTTTTAGGTGAGAATTTGGGGAGAAGAGAACATTTGTGCTGACAGAAATAAAATCTGGATATAGCCATTCTGAAGATCAATCTGATAAAATTAAGTATCAAATATTCTAAACACAATCACACTACTGGGTATCCATAGTATGTATGAGGATGCTCATCAGATCATTATTGGAGTCACCGAGAGTTTAAGACAACGTAGGTATACCTCACTGCAAGAAAAACTCTGGCTATAACTCTGAAATACTATGGATACCATGAAATATGAAATGCAGCAGTTGGAAGCAATGATTTAGATAAACACACCGTGATTTGGCTATATCTTCTGAACAAGGTTGAATGAATAAAGGATAGAACGAATATAGCTATATAGTGCAATATAATTTATGCCCGCTTCATATAACTCACTTGTGCCTTCAGGCCTTCTGTTTGATAATAGAGGACTATTGTGCATGCCCACTTGTATGATTTGGTGGGTCAGATAACATTGGTTCATGATGGACAGCTCAGGTCACATGGTAACTTGGTGCCTCAGGGTTAAGTATTCTGTCTCTATGAAGGCCCAGTAGCAGACCAAGACTTCTTTCTCAAAAGGAAAGTAGTTATCTGCAATGGATGGAAGGGCTTTGCTCCAAAATTCTAAGAGATTGTGCTGTGATTAACCTAAAGGGGCCTGCCAAAAGCTTGGAACAGCATCTTTATATGCTACTGACCTTTCAAGAGCCATTACATCTTCTGAATCATATGGCCCCAAGTGGTAGAGCAGCTTACACAGCAGCCTGACCTGTTGCAGAGCCTCCTGTGTTCTGGCCCATTTCGGGTCACTGGGTAATTGGTCTATAGTAAAATACCCAAATGAAGAATATATTACTTCCAAAACCTAAAGAGGGACCCTAGGCATTGTGCCTCTCTGTTGGTTGCGGGAGAAGCCAGATGCAACAACTTGTGTTTTGTTTTGTTTTTAATTTAAATTCTTTATTGTTGAAAGTATTACGTATGTCTCATTTTCCCCCATTGACCTACACTACTACTGAGTTTATAAGGTAAAGCACTGTTTAAGTGGCAAAAACAAAGACATTACCATGTAACCCATAGTGAGGTTTGAATTGGAATGAGACGAGTAAAACAAACAAACAAAAAGAATAAATGATAATATACTATGAACTAAAGCACACAAATAGTTCACAGAAAGAAAGAGATAGAGTGAAAGACAGAGGAAGGAGATACAGAAAAAAGCACAGTGGGAGGAATACCAGCATGAAGGAACCCGAGCCAAGAATGCTCATGGTTCTGTCCTCAGTCATATCATGATCTTCCCAACCACACAGTCTTCCTAGCACTCCCCAGTTGTAGCACCTCTATAGGCAGGTGGGTGCGTTCTCAAGGGTGTCAGAGCCTCAGATGACCCTTGAGTTTACAAAACAGTATAATATGATGGAAAAGCATGTTCGTATATGGACTTTGGTGGAGGCCAGAGGGCTCTGAATCTGAACTTTATAACAAAAACTGGTTCCCATTTTAATGCAGGCCTCAAAGCACTGTTTTTGCCTAGTATGATCTCATTACAAACCTCTCTGGCTTATAATTCATAATCATTTATATTCAAAGCATATTTAATTTTACTTGGTTTCTGGCTATCTCCCCTAATTATCTTTGAATTTTCATTGCTAACAGCTATATAAGAACTGACAGCAATTCAGTTTCCATGCCTATCTTCCCTTTTGGTTCATTTCATAAATATAGTGATTTAAAGTCAGATTTTCTTTAAAACTCCTATCTTTATCCTCAGACACATTTGTTTAATTTCTCTGCCCATCCTGCAGAGATTATTTTTATCTCTAAAGCACGAATTTTTATCTCAGTGAGAATACTAGCTGGGGCCAGATAATTTGCTGTGGGGAGCTGTCCTGTGCATTGCAGGATGTTAGGCAGCACCCCTGGCATCCACCCACTAGATGCCAGTAGCTTTCCTCTTAGTTGTGACAAACTAAAACATCTCCAGACATTGCCAAATGTCCCATAGAGGCAACATTGTCCCTACCATAGTTTACTAGGTTCATACAGACTTCAATATTATCTTGGGAATTGATTCCACAGATCATTAACCAAAATAATGAGAAATGGAGAGCTTTATGGAATTCCTTGCCTCACTACCCCAATTATCAGGGGTATAATTCAACAGGACAAATTATTAATCATTAATCATTACACTTTGTTGATGATCTCACTCTACTATGCATAACCAGATCAAACACTTCTAAGACCATAGAGAGATATCTCACATTCACTCATCTAAACTGTACTCACTTTACTTCATAGAATTTATTGAAGCTCCTGCTTAATTATTTATTATTAAACTGGTTATCTGTCCTTGAGTCATCTTAAGCCAATACTTTATGCTAATGAAACAAGTACAAACACTACATTATTCTTTCATTTGTTGAGAAGCCCCTTTTGCTTAGGAATTTTTAACAAAAGTTCTATTAAAATGTTAAATACTCAAGAATTCAGAAAATTTGTGCTTCATATGTGAGCTAGATAGTACCATTAGAATAATTTTTCAAAGCATGCCTCTTATGAGTTTACTGGAGGCCCGGAGCACAAATTCATGCACGGGTGGAGTCCCTCTGGGTGGCAGGGATCAGGCCGGGCCGAAACCTGCAGTCCAATGTTGCCTGCAGTTCCTACCTGGTGCTCCCACTCATCCCAGCCCCACTGTGCCTACCGTGGGCTCGTGCCCAATCAGTCCCGATCAGGAGAGGCTGGTGCTGCCACAGCAGTGCTCACCAGCCATTAGCCCTGCGTCTGGAGCCCTCCCAACGGGAGTGGACTGCGGGATCAGGCTGAAATCAGCTCTCCTATATCCCATTGGAGTCCTGGATTGCAAGAGGGCGCAAGCCAGGCCAGGGGACCCCACCGGTGCACAATCGGGCCAGGGAGGGGCTGCCGGAGGGCTCCAGGGCATGTCTGTCATTCAACTGTCTGCCCCTGGTGGTCAGTGCATGTCATAGCGACTGGTCAACCAGTTGACTGACTGCTCCCTGGTGGTCAGTGCACATCATAGCAAGCGGTTGAGCAGCCTTAGCATACCATATTATACTTTGATTGGTTGTCCAGATGTTCTGTTCGTTCTATTTTCATATTACCCTTTTATTATAAAGGATTATATAGGATAGTCAGAACATAGATTTTTTTTCTAGCTTTATTGACATGTATTTGACAAATAAATACTATATACATTTAAGGTATACAAATGATTATTTGATATATCTATACATTGTGAAATGATTACCACAATCAAGCTAATTGATACATCTATATCTTCACATAGTTACCAATTTTTGCGTGTGGTAAGAACAATTAATAACTACTCTCTTAGCATACTCAAATAAACAACACAATATTATTATCTGCTAGAGGCCCAGTGCATGAAATTCATGCCCTGAAGGAGCATCCCTCAATCCGGCCTGCGCCCTCTTGCAGTCCCAGGACCCCTTGCTCCTTACCACCCACCTGCTTGCTGCTCCTTACCACTTGGCTTGCTGCTCCTTAGCGCTGCCACAGAAGCAGGAGAGGCTCCCGCCACCGCCACTGCACTCACCAGCCGTGAGCCCAGCTCAGGGCTTCTAGCTGAGTGACCCTCCCCCTCCCCTGCCGTGGGAGTGCACTGACCACCAGGGAGAAGCTCCTGCATTGAGCGTCTGCCCCCTGGTGGTCAGTGTGCATCATAGTGACTGGTCATTCTGGTTGTTCCACTGTAATGGTGGCTTAGGTTTTTATTATATAGATAGTCTCCATGCTGTACATTATATTCTCAAAACTTACTCATTATATAACTCTGCCCTTTGAAAATCTTCCCATTTCTCTACCCTTTAGACCTGAAAATCAGCATTCTACTTTCTACTTCTATGAAAAAAAAAAGAAAAAATTTTTAATATTGTAACCCATATTCATTTTATAGGGCCCATATGAATGTTTTATTGAAAATAGTGATTTCTAATAGATCACACTCATGGCCCAGGATTATTGAATGTCACTCATTCTGAGTCAAGCATAAATAAAGGAATTACTTCCTCTTGACTTTTTTTTGTTAATAAATTTTCATAAAGCCTTATTTCCATGTGATAATTTAGTATAATTTTTCATTTACATATGAAAGTATGTAACTTTCATAACAAATGAAAGTATAAAATTTAGTATAAAATTTAGTATAAAAAAAACTTGGATAGATCAAATTTGCATAATTATATAACTTTCACACAAATTGTGACGACATTGATTCTAATGTACTTCACTACAGCTGACTGCACTTAGTCATATAGAAGATTGTTAGATCATGTTAGCCCATTACTTTGTCTTAGCTAATTAGATGAAAAGTAATTACAAATGTATGTTTATAAAAAAAACTCCTTGTTGAAAATGGGATGCAGCAATTATTACCATTTGGCCACTGGTTCCATGTTTGATGCTGAAAACAACTTACCACTTAGCAAAGTGGGTGGGAAACATATCTTCCAAAATTGAAAAATAAAATTATAATATATTTCTTTATGAGCTCTTTATGAAATCAAGTGTGCTTAGGGTGAGAAAGTAAAAGAATATGTATAACTAGAACTTCAGACAATCTAGGCTGGTGGTATAGGCTACCTGCCATCCCCTTAGTGCTTAAATGCTGTGCTTAGAATCTGTACCTTCTGGGGCAATGTTACATTATGAAGTCTTTTCGGTATATTTTGATCTTTCTAAGAAATAGGTTAGACTTAATGGAATTATTTTCCAAAGTACAAAAGATTCCTCTGAATCCTGACTTACCCACTGGTTTTAATTTTGTTTGTTTAACTTAAGTTTTTCTTTCCAATTAAAATCAGAGGCCACCTAAGTTTGTGAGTTATATAAAAGCATGTTTTGATTTAGCAGAGAGAATTTCAGAGGGCTAGGAGATATATAAAGATACCATTGAGGACTGGAAAATAACAGTCTGGATAAAACAGAGTGCTTAAGCCACAATTGGCCCATTTCCCTATCCCACCAGAAATCAGACAGATGTATCCATTGAAGTATTGCGAATAGAGCATACATTTGATATTAGACTTTTCTGATGGGCTGACTCAAAATAATTTTATGTAGTATTTATATTTATAAATGACTTTCAAGTCATTTTTATTAGCAGGGGTTCACAACAAATGTTGAGGGTGTTGAGCATCACCATCACTATAACCTTAAAAAAGTTAATTCAAGCCCTAGCCAGTTTGTCTCAGTGGATAGAGCATCAGCCTGCAGGACTGA
>NW_006285613.1:746448-749270 GCF_000327345.1 Myotis davidii
CTTATTTAAGTGGTCTTCCCAATATATTGTAAAATTTGAAGTTAATGAACTAGTATTGAAATTATCAAGGAAGTTTTTAATGTTTGATTTCTCTTGACTTGCCAATTTTTCTCATTGTATATGAGCCAGTGGTTTGGCAGATAGAGTAGATGACAAAGAAGGCCTTCTCTTTGACTTCTTTCTAAAGTTTATTTTTAAACTCTGTACAATTTCAAAGTTTTCCTTTTCACATTTTTTAATCACAATGCCTGTATCAGCATGCATAATACATTTCATATTCTCTTTAAAACCTAAAAACCAATTATGCACTTTAAATATTAAATTTTTGAACTGATATGAACCTTTTCTATAAGAAAGAGGCCATGGCTATATTGCTTAATGAAAAATATTATAATTATCCTATCTTCCTTGATGTTAAACTTTAGGAGCTAGAAAGAGAGAGCCATACTTAATTTCAACCGCTTTAATGATTCTCTATGTAAGAGAGATCTCACTCTGATTATAGCAACATACTGGTTTATAGATCTCAAATGACTTGATTTAGAAAGGTGTTATGCATGATGTTATCATGGCGATCTATGGTTCCTAAGTTAATTCATCAGGAAAAGCATCTGCAAAACTCAAACATCTTAGAACCCTTAGTTTTATTTTCAGCATATAAATCTTCAGGCTTGGGGAAAACGCTTTAGCCACATACAGTCAATGAGCAGCCAATCGGCTTGGTAAATATTTTAAAGAAGACTTAAGGTTGGTTAAATCTTTGGCTCTGACTCTCCCTATCCCATCACTATCTAAGTAGACAGCTATTGCTGACATGACATTAACGACAAGAAAATAGACCCTATAAACACATAAAAATAGAAAGTTACAATTTTGTGACTATTTTTTAAAGGATCTGAAATGTTAAGATTGAAGATTTAGAATACCATACAGATGATTTTAAATCCAGTATCTTAGACACACTCTTAATAATTATATAGGAACAAGTTAATAGCAAGACCAAGCAAATGTATTCTTAATGTATCATTTCCTTTTTATATAGAATGACATTTTCTTCCTTCAAGCAAGTCACTCATTACTTTATAGTATGTGATTCTTTTATCTCAATATTAGGTTTAAAAGGTTTTAAGTTTTTAAAAATGTCATTGTTCTCCAACAATTTAAAGATGAGTTCAAAATTAGTCTCCCATTTCTCATCCATGTTGTAGCATGCGTCAGAATGCTTCCTTTTTAAAGCTAAAGAATATTGCACTTTATGTATATACCACATTTTCTGTCCATTTACCGTATCTGTGAATTGATATTTGGGCTGCTTCCACTCCTAGGCTATTGTGAATGCTGCTGCAATGAACATGGGGGTGCAAATATCACTTTGAGATCCTGCTTTGAATTGTTTTGGATATGAACCCAGAAGTGAGATTTCTGGATCATATGGTAGTTCTATTTTTAATTTTTGAGGAGCCTCCATGCTGTTCTCCATAATGGTTGTGCCATTTTGCATTCCCAGCAACAGTGCATAAGAGTTCCAATTTCTCTGCATCCTCACCAACACTTCTTATTTTCTATTCTCTTTCTTTTAAATGTTACTTTATTTTATTGTTTAAGGTTTTACAAATAATAGTACATATGTCTCCTTTTTTTTCCTCACTGACCTCCCCCGAGCCTCCCCTATCTCCCAGCACTTACCCTCATCCCCCAACCCCCAGTGTCTTGCGTCTGTTGGTTGTGCTTATATGCATGCATACAAGTCCTTCAGTTGATCTTTACCCGCCCAACCCTCCCCTACCTTCCCTTGATAGTAGCCATTTTAATGGGTATAAATCAAGTTAGGGAGAGAGGCAAGGATCTGGCTTTCTGGTACTTCAGCTAACTCTTGTTGACCTTATGTGAACCATTAGTGTGATGGCTAATATAATGTTACTTTAACTTTAAACAATGTGAGTAGAATTGTAGTGTCCAAATCATGGTAGACTGATAGGACTCTCACTCTGTCCTGAACTGATTAGATCATCTTACAGCATTATTTTCAATCCTTAGCATCATATTATAAGGCACAAAATAATGTGTTCTGAGAAATTCTATCAGGATGATGAGAGGGTTAGTAATCTTTGATTAAGAGAAACAATGGAAGGAAATGGGAACTCTATTAGGCAAAAGTTCACCGTGAGATATAATAATTATTTCAAATAAATAAGGATATAAAACAGAAGTTTATTTGATCCTGTTGCCTCCAAAAATCAAAATGGAGATTAAAATATTGAAGAACCTAAGAAACTCCTACCATTTAGAATTGCCCAATGATGGAGTGGGCTCACTTGGCATGCTGATTTTCCCTTTTTAAGTTGATGGTCAAGGAGAGAGTTGATGACATTTCTCCAGGATATTGTAAAGAGGAAATTACAATAATATGGACTCTAACTCACTTTCACTCAACATACCATAATTACATTTTTTAGTGGAACAAAATTAGTTCTGAATCTCATAAAACTAGGCTTTTTCCCATTTTTTAAAAATATTTTTTATTGATTTTTTACAGAGAGGAAGGGAGAGAGATAGAGAGTTAGAAACATCGATGAGAGAGGAACATCGATCAGCTGCCTCCTGCACATCTCCTACTGGGGATGTGCCCGCAACCCAGGTACATGCCCTTGACCAGAATCGAACCTGGGACCTTTCAGTCCGCAAGCCGACGCTCTATCCACTGAGCCAAACCGGTTTCGGCAATCCCATTTTTGACATGGAGCATATGTGTGCACACACCCACACACAAAGATTGTTTTTTAATTTTCCAAGTAACCAGTTTCAATTTCCCTTCTCTTCAA
>NW_006285613.1:749314-780813 GCF_000327345.1 Myotis davidii
TTAAATAATTCTATGAGCACTGATAAATGGAAAAGATAAAAGTCAACACTAGTGCCCATTAGTGTTTTTCACATTCTCAGCTTTCGAAATGTGATTGATTGTTTTTGTGACTTTCAAGATGTCTTCAAACAAGCTATCTTTGATAAAACGTATTATCTAAATGCTGCTGACATGTAGCATATTGCAATTAAAGTTAACTGGACATGACTATTTTTTATCCATCAGATAGATATAGTATGCACAAGTCAGGGCTTTTGCCAAACAAAACATTACCTTCAATTTCTCTGGCATAAGGCAGACATAGGTAAAGTGGAAATTACAATAATATGTTGTGTATTAGATTTATAGCACTGAGAGTTATTACTGTAAAGTCCCTTCACAATGTTTAGAAATATTACATCGACAGAAACCAATCACTTATAAGACATTTTGAAATGGGGCATAATTTATTAAGTGTTTTCTCTTTAGGAATGATCATAATAAATGTGTATGCGGAGCTAAAGATCTTTAAAATTGGGGTGATAGTACATGCATCTCACAGAGTTGTTATGAGGATTAAACAGATCAGTTTACTTGAAAGTAGTTTGTAAACTGTATAGTTCTAGGTAAATGACAAAATTATAGACACAAATGTAAGAGCTGTGACTAAGAGCTGGGTCATCTAATTCCCAAAGCCATGTACTTTTGACCCATGCTTATCATTTTAAAACAATATGCTAATGTAGTCTTTTGGGAAACCATGGATGTCTCTGTCAGTTATAGACCAAGTCAATCCTTTAACAATGGCTAAAAGGAAGAAGGAAAAAATTGGAGAGAATAGCAGTCATATGTTATTTCTGCACGCATTTTTCTCTCTGTGATTTTGTCTTTCCATTGCTTCCCCAAGTTCAAACAAGCCAGAAGCAAGTCTCTAGGATTACTGATTACTTGAAGAGAGAATATGAAATAAATTAGGTAATATCACCATGACAACCGTGAGGCTATTTGGTCCTCATTCACACTTTCCATAGTGTATGTTTGGTAAAACACTGACCTAGAAATGTTTGTGCAATGAGATTTTTGTACTATGAATTCTACTTTTTTCTTAAACCACTTTTCATTTGGTTTTCTGTGAGGTCTCATTTTTACTATTTAGAATTATACAGAAATAGAAAAATGATTTTGTTGTAATACAATTAAGCAAGACAAAACTATAGAACACAAAAAAGGAACGTTTCTCTCTTCCTTCCCACATCAAGATATTGCTTTCCCAGAGTAGCCACCATTAACAGTTTCATGTATATCCTTCTAGGACTTTTCTTAAAGCATATATAGTATACTCACATTTGCACTCATATTTTTTAATGTTTTCACATTATTTGTGTGTGTGTGCTCTTTATTGTCTACTATTTATCTCTACAGGATAGCTTTCAAAAATGGGACTGCTGAGAACAAAGATATAGTTCTTTATTTAGAAAATGTTATCAGTCCCTCCCCCCCACCCCACCTCATGGACAAGGACAATAGTATGGTGATTGCAGGGGAGGGGTGGAGGTGGAAAAGAACATAGAGGGATAAATGGTGATGAAAAATGAAAATCATTATAAGAATATTTTTCCGAAAACTCAAAACAACTACACTAAATACATAAGAGTAGAGATAAGAATGGAAAGTGGTGGCCCAGCAGTCATGTATCAGTGGCTGAGCATTGACCTATGAACCAGGAGGCCACAGTTTGATTCCCAGTCAGGACACATGCCAGGGGTTTCAGGCTTGATCCCCAGTAGGAGATGTGCAGGGGGCAGCTGATCAGTGATTCTCTCTCATCATTGATGTTTCTATCTCTCTCTCTCACTTCCTCTCTGAAATCAATAAAAATTGATTGGGTTGGGGGGTGAGGGGGAAGAATGGAGAGAGGTGGGGAGAGGTAAAGAGGACTGAAGAGAAGTAAAAAAAAGAGCAACTTTTTCAGTTCCTTAATACAGAGGTCCCCTGAGAGTTCCCTTGAACCCAAACACACTTCTCATTCTGCATTTATGTGAGCCAGTAACATCTCTACTTTTCCTGAAGCTAATTCAAATATGTTTTTGCACTTGCAGCTGAAATGGTTCTAACTAGTAGCAATCTAAAAGGAAATGGGGTCACCATTGTGGGACATGCAGGAGGCAGCTAATCAATGATTCTCTCTCATCATTGATGTTTCTATCTCTCTCTCCCTCTTCCTTCCTCTCTGAAATCAATGAAATATATTTTTAAAAATCTATACTAATAAAAGAGTAATATGCTAATTAGACCGGGTCGACCAGACATCTTCCAGTTGTCCAGTCCTCCTTCAAGACAAAGCCACGGTGGCAGGGGCCAAGGTAGAGGTGGTTAGGGGCAATAAGACCAACAGGGGAGCAGTTAGGGGCAATCAGGCAGGTAGGGGAGGTCAGTTAGGGGTGATCAGGCCGGCAGGGGAAGGGTGGTTAGGGGTGATCAGGCTGACAGGGGAGGGCAGTAGAAGTCGAACATCCCCCAAGGGGTTGGAGAGGGTGTAGGCTAAGCCAAGCCCCCCCTCCACCACCACCACCCCCCACATGAATTTTGTGCACCGGGCCTCTAGCAAGTAAATAAAAGGAAATGGAGTCAAGCCTATGGTTCTGGGAAACCACAAGAGGTCCACTATTTTTCTCATTTCTGCTCCAGGTTCATTCTCTGTGTACTGTCTTTGAGGTTAGGTGAAGGTACTCGTCACCATTATACTATTTCCCACCACAAATGCCACCTTCTCTTAATGTGTGTTAATTTCATCTCATGGCATTGAAGTGGCATGCTGACTTAAGAATTTCTAGAATTCTTTTTTAGTCACAACACATTAGCTTTCACATTTTGTCATAAAATACCACCTTGCACTTCCAATTTACATTCACAAGGATTATATATACCAACCACTCTTTCAGTATCTACTCATGGTCATTTATTCCCCAGGGCTTAGACTCAACTAAATGATCAATCTGGCCAGAGGACCAATCATCAATAAATAAATCTGTCCTCCAAAGTTTCCTCCATTGGTTCCCCAGAATGCCCTTCTTCTACCAAAAACTTCCTTCCCTTTTTCCTGCACAAAGCTTGTGCGTGACTAGTTTTTGTTCCCACAATAAATGTCATTAAGCATATTTTCTTCAATGACCTTCAAAAGGAATGAACCTCATAGATCCAGTATGTGTCATTCTCAACAGTGAGTCAATGGCATTTGCCTAACAACATAACTTTTGATGACAGACTTAATTCTGTCATCACAAGCACAAGTATACACTAAGTTAATGTACTGGTTCTTACTGGCACTGACGTAGCTGTGAGGAGACACAAAATAAAAAATAACCATTGGAAATATTAACTATAAAGGCCCCTCTTAGACAAAAAATTATGACTCTGACAAATATATTTAACTGTTTAGTGATTATTCATTTTTGTATATTTGGAATGCTTTCAAAATATTTAATACATTTCTGTATATTGATGCATTCAAAAACTACATTACATTTATGTTTATTTATCCAATATCAACAGAAACTTGGGAGAATTGGATGAAATTATAACATATCTAGCTAATTATCCACCATTTCTGCGCCACTATTTCATTCTAAAATATAGGTGAAACATTTTGGCTATTTGAGGTCTTTAGCAGTTTCATAGGAATTTTATGATTATTTTTTCTTTTTCTGTGAAAAATGCCTTTGGAATTTTGATAGCAATTTCTAAGAGAGTAGATCTTAAGTGTTCTCTCCACACATGAAAAAAAGGTAATTATGTGACGTGATGGATGTGTTAATTACTTTATTGTGGTCATCATTTGTATACCTTAAAAACTCAGATTATGTAACCTATATGTAAACAATTATTTTCTAATCATACCTAAATAAAGCTCAGGGGGATAAAACATAGGTGAGACTCTACTGTCCATATAGCCTAATGTCCAAAGTATTTTATAGAAAATAATTAAATTAAGTACTTAAATACAGAATATTTTACTAGATGCAATGATAGCCAGGTGAGGGGTATTTTCCTGAGTATAATATGTGTCTGGCTTTGGTTTCATATGGTTTTGGTGATTGGTTGAATCATAAATAAGATAGTCATAAATAAAACAGAATGTCAGATTGGGAGTGATAAAATAGTGATGGGATGTAAAGTTCAACATACATGAGTCCTGAAAATATTGAGGGAAACACTTTGTAAAGCATACGATTATTTAACCACTACACCGTACACCTAAACTTAATACAAAATAATATCAATGTAAACTGTAATAGAAAAATAAAATTTAAAGTTCTTTAGAAAGACAAAATGTCAGAATCTTCGTTACCTCTGTCTCTATGGTGCAGGGCTAAGAAGATCAAAATTGGAAAGATACAAAATGGATGCCCAACACATTTTTTTCAGCCAACATAATTTGTTTAAGAAAAAAATATGAAATGATGTGGAAACAAGCTGATGTTAATTACAGACAACACTAGAAAGTAATATGCAAAAGAAACACCTAAGGAAGAATCAGAATGGATAAAACTAAGAGAATCATTAAAAGAAATAAATATTGGCTATAGTCACTAGGGTAAATGAAAGTAATTCTGATAGGTAATAAATCTCTCTCATGTGGGCAATCTTGGAACATTAGTTACTTTACCATGTCTTGAATTGTGTCTTTAGGCCTATTGCCAAGTTCATATGGAAGAAATGTGATTTTGAGGATCCTAAGGAAGAGATACCAAAGGGACAAGTGTTTCTATGGTGGGTGGTCTATTAAATTCACGGAAAATGAAATGTATATAAAAAGTTGAAGAGACGATAACCCAGTTTGGCAGTAGAATATAAACTATGTCAATGGCACAAACATGCACAAGTCCATAGCCATTTATTCATCTATCCAAATAAATATATGTCCACACTAATGTATTTATCAAGACAGAAAGACCATAAAAATGAAACCATCAGAATGAAATTCTTTATTGTCTTTTGGCAGAGACTAACCAATCTGTAGTGAACTAATCCGTACACCAAGAAGAACAATGGATAAAATATAAAAAACATCTGAGTAAACACCAGGAAGCTACCACGGCAGCCACAGCTTTCTGATGAAGAGAAACTCAAAATTCCACATGAATGTGAACAAGTCATATACAATTGTTTTTCCAAGATCATTCCTACTGCCTTTAATAAGGTATTAAATGGTTAAGCTGAGAATTAAACAACTATTATAATAGTTTTCACTTGAATACAAGATATTTTGTGGTAAAAGATTAATATTGCAAGTATGACATTTTACAAGTCACTTTCCTTTATATATAAGCTCAGAATTTTGAATTTCATTAATTTTTATGACAGCTAGTTAAATTTTATGTAAGAAAAACAGCAAAGTGCATAATAATTAGGTAGTTCAGCTTCTTAAAATTTTCAGAAAAGTACTAACATAATTCGATCTAGAAACTTAAAATTATACTAAAACACCTCAAAATTTACATAGAGGGGAAAACATCAGAAAATGAAAGGTCATAAATGTTTCAACAGCCCTAACCAGTTGGGCTCAGTGGATAGAGTGTCTGCCTGTGGATTGAAGGGTCCCAGGTTCGATTCGGGTCAAGGGCATGTACCTTGGTTGTAGGCACATCTCCAGTAGGGGGTGTGCAGGAGGCAGCTGATCAATGTTTCTCTCTCATTGATGTTTCTAACGCTCTATCCCTCTCCCTTCCTCTCTGTAAAAAGATCAATAAAATGTATTTTAAAAATAAATAAATAAATAAATAAATGTTTCAAAAAGTGGAAAATATTTATGGTCTAACATGACAAAGACCAAGATTGTGATGTAACCCCACTGAGAAATTCATCTCTTAGTAGTTACAGATTCCAGGCAACTATTACAATCTCTGCAAACTAGGAAATCCTAGGGTTCCTTTGTAAATAATGTATAAGTCATTGCATTTTAATTCAAACTACAAAACAAGTGAAGAGAAAAATAGACCTTCAGCAAAATGACAATCCTAAAATGAAACACTTTTCAACCTATTATAGAGACTTTATGAATAGTATGTTATCCAAGGCAACACTGGTAATGACTAAATGGTAAAATCTGACATAAACCACCAGAAGAAAATTCAGAATCTTAAACTACATGACAAGGTCCACATTAGTAAGCAGTTATTTAGCTCACTCTAGAATTTCTAATACATCCAAAATGTCAAAATGTATTATAAAAACATTTTTCTACTTCTATAGTTTATATAATACTTCATTATACATTTCTATAACCAATTTAATCAGTAATAATTTCATGAGCCTAGTTATATACATAATACATGTAGACAGTGCATGACAAGAAGGAAAAAAGATGTCTTTAAAGTTTTTACTGCATTGTCCTTATTGCAGTAAAATTTATACTATCAAATTATATTTATGATGCAATACAATTATAATTCACAGGTAATAGTTATTATACCAATTCTGGGTATTAAGCCCTTCATCTTTCCACTTTAATTGGGTTGTACATTATTGAACTTATATTTTGACTAGAGGCCCAATGCACGAAATTTGTGCAAGGGGCTCAGCCCCCACCATTGCCGCTGCAGCCGGCGGCCTATGCCGCCTCTGCCTCCTCTGCCTCAGCCCCCGCCCACCATGGCAGCCTCTGCCGCCTCTGTCTAGGCCCCCACCACCGTGGCTTCATCTGGAAGGTCATCCAGAAGGACATCTGGTCTAATTAGCATATTACACTTTTATTATTATAGATAAGATTTTGTTTATATGTTTATGTCATAACTTTATGAACACTTTAAATGCCTAGGTCATATCTTCCTCAGCTTTGCATCTCTACATCAGCATCTGGTCCAAAACTGTTAAATAGGTATATGACCACTTCAGAGTCTGCCTCTCTTTCGTGGTAAAAATGGTATTTTAAAATAATTTTCAAATTTTTAAAACAAATGTCAATTTTAATGCGAGCATCAATGAGCATGTCAATGGTTTTCACTTTAGGAATTCACAGAACTTTCCCTCCCATTCAAAAATATGGATAAATTCTCTACTGCCTGACTCATTCAATCTTATAGTCAGAAGAATTAAGTAGTTGCCTACATGGCATGTCCCGTCTTACCTGCTAAAAAATATTTGGATCATTTAATAAAAATGTATTTTTCAGGATCTATCAGTGTCTGTCACTGGGTAGATACATGAAGTAAGTAGAACCAAACCTCAACTTTGTTTACTATCCAGTGGGAAAAAATAGATATACAACTAATTATTAAACAAAGAACTATTCTATACAGCATAAGTGCTGGAACTATATTCAGGAACTATTTTCTTGTTTTAACTGTCTATATTTTTCCCAGAACTGATCATCTGTAATTTGTAATTGTTTACCTTGAAAAATTAGTCCAACTAACTGTGGCGATGCTGCCACTGTTCAAGTGCAACTGAAATTCATTGCTTGGTATTGTTGTTATGAAATTTTTCAAACTATACATAGGAGTCAGTTTTACTTCTTTATAATGTTGGTATACCCAAATTCCAGTTGCCTGGGTATCCATAACTCATGCAGACTCTTCCCTTTATTATGAACTAGAGACCCAGTGCACGACATTCATGCACTTTGGGGGAGGGGGCATCCCTCAGCCCGGCCTGCGCTCTTTCGCAGTCCAGGAGCCCTTGAGAAATGTCCAACTGATGGCCTAAGCCATAGTCGGACATTCTTAGGGCTGCCTCAGAGCCATGCTAACAGCTGTGGCTAAGCAGTGCCCCCCCTGTGGGAGTGCACTGACCACCAGGGGGCAGTTCCTGCATTGAGCATCCGCCCCCTAGTGGTCAGTGTGCATCATAGTGACCGGTCGTTCTGCAGTTCGGTCGATTTGCATATTACCCTCTTATTATATAGGATTACTAAACGAAGTTAAATTAAGTGAATATTAATATTTAATGATTATATCTGTTAAAATACATTGAGTCCTCATCCCATATATGGGGGAAATCCAACCTCTAAATATTTTTCTCATTTTTTATATTCATTTCTTATTCTAATGCTTTGCTTCTGACCATTATTCTGAATCTTACTTCACTTCATGCCTATTCCCTGTGTTTAGCCACCTGACCCAGTAGCTCATTGTCCTTCTTTTCTCTTATAAAAAAAAAAAAATCATAGGCATCGATGTGTGCTAGGCTTTATTGAAGCTTAGGCAATAAAGGGTTATTTCACAGCAAACAAAACCCAGGAGTAAATATTAGACCTTTTTTATTATTAATTTTTTTATTGCTTTATTGCTTAAAGTATTACAAAGGGTATTACATATGTGTCCTTTTTTTTTACCCCCGCCCTTGACAATCCCCTGGGATCCCCTACCACCCAGTGTCTTTAGACCTTTTTTTTTAAAGTCTTTTTTATTTCAACAACTAGATATTTTTCAATCAAAGTTTAGTAGATCATATATTCTCATTGCAAAAGATACAAAAAAGTACAGATGGAGAGCAACTACTCCCACCTAGTCCTCCAGTTTCTTTCCCAGTGACACTCACTACTGATTTCTATTTTCCCTTCCAGAAATATTCTTTTCTAGGAGAATTTGCACTTACTGGTCTTTCTCTTTGATAGTCTAGTGCAGTGATGGCGAACCATTTGAGCTTGGCGTGTCAGCATTTTGAAAAACCCTAACTTAACTCTGGTGCCGTATCACATATAGAAATTTTTGATATTTGCAACATAGTAAAACAAAGATTTATATTTTTGATATTTATTTTATATATTTAAATTCCATTTAACAAAGAAAAATCAACCAAAATAATGAGTTCGCGTGTCACCTCTGACACGTGTGTCATAGGTTCACCATCACTGGGAAGGCTCCTTATTCTTCTCCTATGACTTTTTAAAAATAATAAATGGGCCACTTTATTTCCTTTAATTGGGCCTACTTTAATTAAATTATAAGTAAAATAAACAAATTTCTGAAGATAAACCGGTGGTCAGACTAAAATCATGTTCAACTCAGCAACTTTTTTTGTGGTATAATAGATACATTGCAAAGTTTATGATTTTTAAGTATACAATTCATTGTCATTAAGTATATTCTCAATGTCATGTAACTACCACTATCTAGTTCCAGAACATTTTTATCATTCCAAATGGAAACCCCATACACATTAAGCAATCATTCCCCATTCCCTTCCATTCCACCCCTCCAGCCCTTGAAAACCAACCACAAATCTGCTTTCTGTCTCTATGGATTTGCCAATTTGAGAATTTCATGTAAATGGAATCAAACATTATGTGGCCTCATATGTCCAGCTTCTTCCACTTAGCATAATGTTTTCTAAGTTCATCCCAGTTGTAACATGTATAGGTATTTTATTGCTTTTTATGGCTGAATAATATTTCATTGTATGGATAGACCACATCTTGTTTACCCATGCATTCACTCATGCATATACGTCTTGTTTCTACCTTTTAGCTCCTACTGTGAATAGTGTTTCTGTGAACATTCATGTACAAGTTCTTGTTTGAAAGCCTGTTTCCAATTCTTTAGAGTATATAAGTAGAAATGTAATTGCTGGGTCATATTGCAATTCTATGTTTAACCTACAGAATCTCTCTTATAACTTTAGCACTTTCTTCCTTTCTTTCATCATTTTCTCAGAAATTTCAGTACATATTTCTCTCTAGTTTACTATGAAAAATCTCAAACTCACCTCATCTTCTTGTGCATCGCAGTTCAATACTTTACTTCCATCATCTCCTTTCAGCCCATAAAATAAATCTACCTTTACTAACCCAAATTGTCCAACAAATGGTAGGCTAATAATAAGATCGCTCTCTTCCTAAAAGAAATCTGGTAAGTATTTTCTCTATACAGTCATAAACTATAACTGTAAATAGCAGTATTATAGTTCTTTACCTATACATTCACCATAATTAGATATATAATGGAATTAGGGCATTTGTCCATGGCACAAGGTTGCATAACATAAATTGAACCATACAATAGATTAATTAAGAAATTTTATTTGCATTATGCCAACTGGTTTTTGTTATGACATGATTGTAGATTAGAAACTGCTTGGCATATAAAGGAGAAAAGTTTTAGGCTTAAAACACAGGTGAATTAATATAAACTTCATTTTTGAAATGGCTTCAAGAAAAAAATAGCTATATACATTTTTAGTCTGCAAGTCTCAAGTTTATGACCCACTTTTCAGAAAAATAAATGGATTTTTATGACATGGTTGTTGGTAATGGATATTTTCTTGGAAATCTGATGAGTGCCTTATATAAGAATTAGGTCATGAGGAAAATGTAATAAGTTTAAAAAGCAGACATTTTACTAGCCTCATTAACCGATTAAAGCTCAACAAAAATAAACTAATAATATAAATTTCAACCAAAAATTACAGCATCTTTTTAACTTAAAAAAATACTGTCCTAAATGACTCTGAGTCAAGGAAAAATACTACCAGTTATTTTTGTAAGTCAATAAAAATAAGAACACAATACATCCAAGGCTAAGTCTATGGAAAATGCTGTGTTCAAAAATAAAGGCCTTGAATTAAATGTTTTACTAGTATGGTTGGGGGGTGAGGGAGAATGCAATGAACACATCTTTCAAGTTTAAACTTTATAGAAAATACAAAGAACCAGTTCTAATGGAAACTACTAAAATCTACAACTGAATTTGACATATTACACAGTAGAATAAATAAATCTAAGCTAGTTCTTTGAAATTTTAATGAAATGCTAAAAATATAAGCAAACCCATCAACAAGAAAAACAAAATCCATGACCTAATCTTATAATGGAACACAAAACATAAGAAAAATAAAATATTTTTAAATTGCCACCATACTGTGAATGATTTACTAGAAAGTAAATTCCCAATGCTGACTAGAAAGAAAGTAGAAATCGAAAAATAATTGATGACTAAACTGAAAACACTTTCCAACAACCATTCTAAAATTGTTTCACTAGAAAAATGGTCATTAAACTCATGAATCAGTAATACTATTTAGTGGCACTATTATTTAATATTGTTTGAAGCAATGAACAGTACAGTAATACATGAAGTAAAAATAAAGTTTATGCAGGAAAGAAAAAGACAAAAATATATATTTATTTGCTATTGATGAGACTATTTCTAGAAGACTTGAGGGAAACATCCAAAACTATGTTAATTAATAAAATTGTATGTAAAGTAGGTTGTATAAGGTAACCTACAACAAGGGTTACCAATTGACATTCACATCCTTCACTACTTGAATTATTGTGGTCTGCACCCTGTTTCTAAATGAACATCCTCAAAACAAATTGTTTTTTAGGTCATCCAAATACGGTACACTTTTCAATTTTGTTCCTTAAAATATTCTCTCCTAGAGACTGTCGTGTATGTTTGGAAGCCATAATTCTGATATTTCCCTTTGTATAGCATATTAAGTTATTGTCATTTAGGGTGAAAACCCTAATCATGATATTAGAAAAAAAGAATTATTTTAAAAAGTGCTATAACTTCCCAAGAGCCCTTAAATGAAAAGTCATAAAACTAAAGGGCAGGGATGTGAAGCAAGTCTGAGTGAAAAAGCAAATCCTGCCTTATGCAACTAGCTTCTTGCTTCTCC
Source organism: Myotis davidii (assembly GCF_000327345.1). Classification (NCBI taxonomy): domain Eukaryota; kingdom Metazoa; phylum Chordata; class Mammalia; order Chiroptera; family Vespertilionidae; genus Myotis; species Myotis davidii. The sequence goes on from NW_006285613.1 coordinate 760,916, forward strand.
CCAATTGGAAGTTCAGTTGCTTTCCATTAGCCTTTAGTTTTCTTTATACTGATCTCTAACTTAATTACATTATGATTAATGAACAGTGCATTTCCAATATAAATTATTTGCAATTTGTGGAAACTTGTTCTGTGAACCTGCAATGTGAACTGTTTTTGCAAAGTTTCCACATGAATTTGAGAAAAACATGTATATTCTCTAATTTTGGGGAATAGATCTCTTTGTATGACCATTTGATTATTCTTGGTAATTGTGTTAAATTTCTAAAAAGGCTATATTATTCTTTTGCAAATCAGGCCTGCTAATATCATCCTTGGGTTTTGTATTTTTTATTAATTGCATCATCATTTTCATTAAACATACTTGTTTCATAATTAATATTCAATAACTAGAGGCCCTACGCATGAAAATTCATGCAAGGATAGGTCTGCGCAGCCCTGGCTGCCTCATGGCCCTGCCTCCCCCTCCCCCCGCCTGCACCTGCCTTGGCCTGGCGCTGCCTGCATCCACCACCACACACTCCTGGTTCCCTGGTTGCTTGGAGCCCCCCAATCAATCACCCTGCAGAAGTTGGCATGGCCTTCCTCTTTGGGGCAATTGTGCAGCTCCCCCCGATAACAATCGCCCCCCAGCCAGTAGCCTGGGCCTCCTTCTACAGGGTGATCAATCACAGAGCCCCCCTGACCCCCATCGATCACCCCACAGAGGGTGGCCTGGGACTCCCTCTTTGGGGCGATCATGGGGTGATGGTGGGCCCTCAACCAATCACATTGCACCTGCCTTGGTTGGCCTGGTACCAGTGCATGTCAATGCGTGGTCATCCGGTCAGTCGTCTGGATGGTTGTCCTGCTGTTCACCATTCAGTCAATTTGCATATTATGCTTTTATTATAGATAGCTATTTTTAAAGTTTTTGGTATTCTAAATATCTTCTTTTTGTCTCTAATGACTATGGCTGATTATTATTTCAATTTGTATTTTTTATTTTATGTTATGAACTAATTTTTTATGAAATTTCATCCACAGGAAACTAAGGACATGAATTGGAGTTCTCCAGAGAGATTTTACAACTGCTTCTACCAGGTGTTCCATGAGTATTGCTAGTCAAGAATCATTTTCAAATAATAATTTTTATTTTTTGCTAATATGACATAGGCACATGATTTTCAAATGCAATCCATGTGAGGATAGGAGTAGAGTGATAAATTATGACATATTTTTTAAAAGAGGTCCAAAGTATAAGCCCAGATAGGCAAATTTACCTGTCATCTTCCTTAGCCTGTAGCAGATATCTATATCTATATATATATATAAAAGCCTAATATACGAATTGTACCCTCTGGAGTTTGACAGGGAAACCAGGAGTTCGATCACTCGCTATGACATGCGCTGACCATCAGGGGGCGGCACGGAATGAAGGAAGGCCCCAGCTGGCAGCCAAGCAGCCAGGGAAGGGAGGCCCCGGCTGGCAGCCTGAAGGAAGGCCCTGATCATCAGCCAAGCCTAGGGACTTTACCTGTGCATGAATTTCGTGCACCAGGCTTCTGGTATTATATAATGATATAGCCCTTTAAAAATTCTAGAATTTGTGAAGGTTTTAATTTAAATGCCCTCTTTATAAAAGCCTAAAACTTTATCTACCCCCACTTCCATGAAGCCATTACTATTTAAGTCCCTTGATTATTATGATCTATAATGCTTCCCTAAACCCTGCAGAACAGCCCAGATTCAGTTTCTTTCTATTCCCCTTTCCAAATTCTTCTTCATCATTGGCCCTTTCAAATTTTCTATATTTCTTTTGAGCTCAGTTATACATTTAAAGAATGTAGATTAAATATCACCCAATATGCCCAGGTGTTTTGTGTCAAGGCTATTTTAGGATATTTAACCTGCCTGGCATTACTGAAAACACACCAAAATATTTTTCTATATCCATTTTTCACATTTCTTTTTTTCCCAGAAGGACCTCAGTGAACACCTGACTCTTTGCACCTGTGTTCATCAGGACAAGGTGTTCTTATAGAGCAGTGGTTCTCAACCTTCTGGCCCTTTAAATACAATTCCTCATGTTATGACTCAACCATAAAACTATTTTCGTTGCTACTTCATAACTGTAATGTTGCTACTGTTATGAATCGTAATGTAAATATCTGATATGCAGGATGGTCTTAGGCAACCCCTGTGAAAGGGTCATTTGACCCCCAAAGGGGTCTCGCCCCAGAGGTTGATAACAGCTGTTATAGAGGAATTCCCTTCTTGTGACTACAAATATACTCACCTTCATATGAGGGGCTAATTAATCACAACCAAGAACATAAAAGAGAATAGAAAATAAATCATTTCTTTTCTTTCTTCTTGTAGTTCTCTCTCTCTCTCTCTTTCTCTCTCTCTCTCTCTATCTATCTATCTCTATCTCTCCCTCTCTCTTGTTATGAAGAATTGACATTTAATCATTTTAAGCCCAAAGAAAATCCAAAAACCCTCTCTGATCATCTGGAACTCAAACACTTTTTTGTGATAATATTCCTTTTCATCAGGCACATTTTAGAGATTTTAGAGAAATTTTTTGTCTTTGCCTACATTGCAATATTGCTATACTGCTTCTTTCTACTATATCCAGTACCCCATTTAGAAATTGAAAAGCAAACATGACAGTCATTTTAAAATGAGGTGTGTTTTTTTTGTTGTTTTTGGCAGGAAACAGTTGTAATCTGATGGCAGGATATCCCATGGGAATAGCAAAGGCAGGATGTGACTTGATTACTATTTCCCCCACACCACCTGGTATGTTCTATGCATACAGTGAATGTCCAATAATAACTTGTTCATTTATCTATTAAATAATTTTTCAACTAGCATAAATTTTCAAACACCTCCCATATGTCAACGTCTTCAGATAACTAAAACATTATTTATATTTTTGCAAAATGAAGTCAAGTGTTCAGTAACACTGCACATTTGCAAGGTGGTCATGAACCAAATTTGTCATTTTAGTTTTCCCCTGGTGAGTTTCTAGATGTTATCCTTGGGCTTTGCAATTTTATACAGTCTATATAAACCTTTCTACCTTGTTCTTGAATTATTGATGACTCCATTTGAGGAAAATGTTCATGTGCTCTTAGCCTTTTAAAAATGTAATAAGCAAGCCCTCACTTTTAGGACCTTCCAAATCAAAACAAAAAAGAAATAAAGGAAACTTCCAAAAGTCTTCCTTTCTTCAAGGAATAATTATTGAGAATGTTTTCTATTTTAAAATGTTTAAAATAATCTTTTCTGACTGATAGGATTAGATTTTTCAACATTATCTGAGGCCTCTGCCTCTGATGTCAGTTTTCCCCATCTGAAAACAGGTAGCAGTTTCTTTATCATTCAAAGAAAAATGGATGCCCCTTCATTTATTCAGGATTTGTTTATCTACCAGTCTTACATTCCATTATCAGAAGTCAGCTGAAGATACTATTGAATGGCCAAAATAGAGTTTACCAAGTTTATGTGAGAACTGTGGAATAATGATGAGAATGAGAACAAGAAGGAATTGGGAGACTGCCAAAGGCTAGCATATTGAGAGAAGTAGAGTGACAGGTGGGATTTTGACAGTGAAGAAGGAGATAGAAACACCTCATAAACACACCAGACTGACATCATTTATAATTGGGACAAATGAACTTATACAGGTATATCTAAAAAAGCAATAGAGAGCATCAACCTGTTACACAGTTACTGATAATTACAATGATATCAGTGGTCAACCAAAAGAGATTTACTATTGCCCTAGCCGGTTTGGCTCAGTGGATGGAGCATCGGACAGAAGGAGGAGTCCTCGGTTCGATTTCAGTCAGAGGTACATGCCTGGGTTGCAGGCTCGATCCCCAGTGGGGAGTGTGCAGGAGACAGCTGATCAATGATTTTCTCTCATTGATGTTTTTATCTCTCTCCCTCTCCCTTCCTCTCTGAAATCAATAAAAAAAATTTTTTTTAAAAAAAGAGATTTACTATTTGAAAAGTAAATAGAAGTTTAAACTATTCAGTATAATAGGATTACAATATATTTAATTAATTTTGGAAATGTTTCTATAGAATTTGGTTAATTAATTAGTATGAATAGGGATGGCCCTACTGTGTCCTAAATAAATTAATGTCATGTCTTGATCTTAACAAATAATTGTTTCAGCTTCAGATTTATTTAAGATTGCATTTTCAAGTGTCATGAACATAAACATAAGAAAGACCTCCAGTGTTAAAACATCCAACCATAAAAGCTTTAAAAAAAGATAGACATTAGTCTCTTGGCCATCTGTGTGTCCTCTTTGGAGAAGTGTCTAGTTAGGTCCTTTGTCCATCTTTTCATTGGATTGTTTGTCATCCTTTTGTTGAGTTATATGAATTCTTTATATATTTTGGAAATTAACTCCTTATCAGATGTATCATTGGCAAATATGTTCTCCCATACAATGGGTTCCCTTTTCATTTCAATGATGGTTTCTTTTGCTTTGGGGGAAAAAAAGCAGTGGTACATTTACACAATGGAATCCTATGTAGCTGTAAAAAAGAAGAATATCTTACCCTTTGAGAAAGCATGGAGGGACCTTGAGAACGTTATGCTAAGCAAAATAAGCCAGTCAGAGAAAAAATATATCACATGATCTCACTTCTCTGTGGAATCTAATGAACAAAATAAATTGAACAAAATAAATCCAGAGACATGGAAGCATGGAACATACTGATGAATCTCATTGGAAAGAGCGGGGGAGGAAGAGATTAGCCAAAGAATTTATATACATATATGCATAACCCATGGTCACAGACAATAATGAGGTGAGGGCCTGGGACAGGGTGGGAGCCAGGTAGAGGAATAATGGGGAAGTGGGAGGCATCTGTAGTATTCTCAACAATAAAGATTTTTTTAAAAGATAAACATTATTGAAATATTTTAGAGGAAAATTCCTCTGCTTCCAAATAATGGGGAAAAGTCCAATATGATAATGAAATTTTCAACTGTCCAACATCTGTTCAGAAATGCAGCTTCATTTCCTTTAAATGTTACATAAGAGCTAATATATAAAAGGTTATAAGTAAGTAAATATATTAATGCTTCAAGGACATTTTAAATAATCCCTATGACATCACACTTTTCAAAAACATAACCTCTTTAATATAAAGTAATTCATTGTTGGGTACAGAACTTTAAGGCATGCTGAAAGAATGATCTATTTCTTGCTGTCCATTTTTATCCTGGATTCTCCTTTAAAAGGGACAAAAAATTCAAATGATACTTGTGAAAAGTATGTGTAATATTTTCATCATATATACAAAGGTAACAGATCATGGCAAAGGCCCTGAATCTAACTCTACTCAGCTGTGCATGAGCGGCTTCAGATTTAGTGTTTCACTGTTGCGCGTCTCAGAGGCGGCTCTCCTTTCTATGGAGTTCTTCACTTTGGGTAATTTCCACCAGTTCTCATACCTGGGCAACTCAGGTCTCTTTTAGTGCAAGTGACAGAAATTCAGCTGAAATCCATCCTATGAAAAAGATAATGCGCTTGCTCACATGACTGAGTCAGGACTAGAGCTAGTCTCAGCCAAACCTAGATTCAGGGGTCAAATGACCAAATGATTGTTCCCCCTCTCTCTCTTTCTCCTTAAGATTAGCAGGAGGCAAAGTATGGCCACTAACATTTTCAGTTATTGAAACAAAAAAACAAAAAGAGAGAAACTCTGTGACTCTCTGTCCCTCAGTGGTGTGCCTGTGTATGTAGGGGAGGGGTTGATGCATCTATAAAATGGAACTCTAACTGACCCAGCTTTTGCTAGCTCTGGATCATAAGTCAACCTTTTTTTGACCATAAAAACAAGCTATTCTCTTTGCTGGCTTCACTAGAGCGGTGAGGGAACAAGACCGGGGATGGGTGTTGCTGATACTAGACAAAGAGGGGAAGAAAGGGTATAGGCAGACAGTAAAAACATGTCAACTACATGTATGTCATTTCTATTACAAAGGGGGCTTTGGATCCCACTGTCTTTCCAGTAGACTTCTAAGAAAGAATTTTCTGCAGATCATGAACATAATTAAAGAAACCTCAGTTGTCTGTAATTCTTATGTAAGTGGGAGCAGCATAATTCCTTGTTTGGGGAGATGATCTCAACCATTTACCAGCACCTTAAATTCTCAACGGAAGCACTAAACTTCAACGGAGAGGGGTTAAGATAAGCAGGGAAGGTATCCAATGTCATGGTCTGCAGAAGGAAGATCACCTGCTCTAACTCCTAGCTGTGTTAGGGGACTGAGGTTCACCGTCTAAATTAGACAAGTTAATACCAAGAAACATAAACTTGAAAAGTGTCTGGGATTTCCCATTCTCCACTTACGTGTCATTTTCTGTGTGACTCCCAAACTCAGGAGGAACAGTTCAAGGCTGTTTCTAATTAAAATGGCTGGCTTACACATCTCCCTGAAGGCCCCTGACAACTCCTTACTTGTAATAGGGAGAAAGGGATCAGAGGTTTGGAAGGAAAAGTCATCGAAGGCTGCTGTGAAATGAAGAACCGGGGATGAATTGGCAGTTTTCAGAAAGGTGTCTTCAGTTGCAAGTTATAAACATGCACACAACGGGAAGTAAAGAGTGCAGTTTAAAGTGGAAGTTCACATAGAGAAAACAGCACGTAAATCACAGCAAGCAAACTGAGTGGCCCAAAAGAGTCTGTTGGCAGGTGACCGGCACTAGCGAGTCTGACCAGTAAGCTTGCACCCATACCTAGTGAACAGGTAATCGCACCAACTGGAGCGCACCATCATCTTGAAGTCTTTGTTCACTGACTTCAATATCTGGATTTCCTGTGGATCTATGTCTACCTTCTATTTATGTTTCCATCCTTTCCAATCATGTAATCTCATTTCCTCCCATGCGTGGTAATATGTGATAGAAAGCCAGGAATTTTATATGAAAGATTGGATAGCTACTTTGAGTCTCTGGATGATTTCGCTGGCAGGCAGATATGGTCAAGGCATAATAATCCATCTGATACTGAGATGCTTCAAAGCAAAGCTTCAGGCTTTGTGAATGCTGCTGTTTATAAAAGGTCACACTTACTCCAAGGATCTAGTCCTCCACGAATACCAAGGGGAAGCCTGCATGAACACTAGACTCTTCTGTCTTGGTAGCCTAGTTTCTGACCCACAGCCCCCTGAGTCTGACAGTTTAACTCAGCTTCTAAGCATCTCAACAATCCCCATGAAAATGGATAAATGCTTTGAAGGAAAAAGTCATACAAGGTGTCGGTTTTTTCCCCTTTTCTTCTTTTGGGCTCTTGTCCCTTGAATGCTTGTTGACTTGGTGACTACGTGATACTTTCTTGTAGACTTTTTTTTTTTAAGTTTGTCTAGATAGTCTCTTTAAGAGAGTTAGTCTATAACAAGCTAATCCTACCTTTATAATTTTTATATTGCTGAGCAGAAGTCTTCTTTGATCCTAGAGCCCTTTTGATTTTTCATAACCCTGAAGTTTTATTATAATTTCATACTCAATACCACCTAAAATAATACTATTTATTTGTTAAAATATGAAATTTTTATCTTCCCCATGCACATGATAATATGAGATTTAAAGTCTGTACTTCTTATATGCCCCCTGAGGGTTGAATGATGTCATCGGAACATCATTGGTGAAATATGTAAAAGGAATGAACTGAATATTGAAAAGATTAGGCTCCATTTGTAGTACCAATCTGGCAAGTCCCTCATCATCTCTTACCCAGCATTTCCACTCTTTGAAATCTATGCTAAAAACATATGCACATCTATTACACTGGCCATGCCCACATAACACTAATTTGTTGTAATTTTATTTTTGAAGTATATATGTAAATATGTGCATATGATATGTGTGCATCATTATCTTTACAGTAAACAATATGTAAGTGCCAATGAATATGTATTTATATTTTTCCCATGCCTTGAGTTCTGAGTCAGTGAGAACTGGTGAGACATGTTCTACTGAGAATCCCAGCCAAAATTATGAAGGCTGCAGCCAAGACTGCTCTACCATTTTATCCAGTGATGAGTATATTCTTCAACAAGTGCTGTTTGCTCAGCTGTGGCCTCTTTTTCTGTCATTTACTTTGTGTTCTGGCAAACAGGATTGACATTACTGGTATCAAAAGTATGCAAGTGATAATATTGGGATTCCTTCAAAGAAAAAAAAAAAGGAAATGCATCAGGCTGTGCCTGAGAGTGCAAGATTTTCTTGTGACGTTATAATTTCAAACTCAGTTGTCTTTGAGAGAGTCCTCTGACAGAATGAAGGGCATTATGAAAAGCACTACAGCTGGGACAGCTGACCAAATATCTTATGGAACACATCTGGAAGAAGATAGGGCAGAGATAGATATCGGTTTCAGAGAAAGTTAGGAGGAAGGGATAATGATTGCTCAAGGATGAAATAAGAATATATTTCCATAGAGACGAGGCTCCATCCAGAGCTCCTAAGTGCTCTGTAGCACTGATTTGGCTGGTGCTTCCATTTACATTTTTGCTTCTAACAACCGATCCCAATTCCTCACAGAGATTGTAGAGCCAACTCTAGTAGGTCATGGTTTAAATAACAATGCTATTTAAAAAATAAAAAGCTAGCACTTAAAATATATATTAGCAAATATCAAGATATATTTAAGCAACTAATAATTTGCAAAAAAAAAGTAGGGATAGTATGACCTTATATCCTTTTAAAATCTTAGAACCACATATCTATATCTGTATCTATATCTATGTCTATGTCTATATATGGCAAAATTCTAGAAGTATACATGTTAAATTTCAACACTGATTAAATCCAGGAAGAAAGTGGATGGGGTGAGGTGAAGAAGTAAGAAAATACTACATTTTTAGTTAAATATAAGTGTTTTGTGAATTTAAAACTTTGTTCTTAATATAAAAGTATACAGAATTAAAAGTTACAATCCCTAATTTGATTGATGTGTACCTTATGGAACTATCTAATAGTTATGCACAGTTTTCTTTAATAATCTAAGACGGTACAAAAATTGTCTAATATAACTACTGTATTATAAAGAACTCTTTTTGTTTGGTTAAATAATCTACAGGATTTTGTGCTAGAAAAGTAAGTGCCACATTAATACCATATCACCAAATATTTTATAGAAATATATTGCCCTGTGTAATATTAGCCAGTGAAGACTATCTTGTTTACCTCTACAAAATTAAATTACTTTCTCCAAACTTGAGCTTAAGTATTTCATATTTGTTTCTTTTTGTCGCATGTGGGAATGTAGGAAAATGCAATTTCTCTTTAACTATTCAAACAACAAAAAGAGAAAAGGTGGTTTACAAAATGCAGTATGTAAATGAGGTCAATAACCAAAAGTCAACAGCTGGAAAATATAGTGCCTCTTCACTGAAGCATCATTACAAAATAAGTTCACCTCTTTCAAGTTATTATGATACTGATAGCAGCATGAGATATTTTCTCAACCCCCTAAAATGTATTTTCAAAATACATATAAAAAGTTATTATTTCATTTAATACATTAAATTTTTATTTCCCATAGTTGATGATGGGCTTCCTACTTGCTGAGAGAGGATTCCATTAGAAATTTTCAGAGCCTTGAGAGCACTCACTAATCATCATCATTCTTTCACTCTCCTCACCATACCCCCTTCCAAAAAAGAATTACCATTCAGTGATGAAGCACTCTAACCACAGACTTAAAGTTGGTCAATGGGGATTCTTACAAACATCAGATTCAAAACCTCTTTTCTCAATATTATTTCTTCTGTTGCTATTCATATCTTTTAATGAAAGGCTGCAGGATTTTGTTTAATTAAATTATACTCTACCTATTCTGTTAGCTGCATTACATTGGACAAGTTACTTAACCGCTCTGGGCCTCAGCCTCAGGTGCTAAATTTAAAAAAAACCCACACATTTCATAGGATAGTGGTAAGGACTTAATTAATTAGTATATCTACAGTGTTTAGAATGGTATTTGTTATGTAATAAGCATGCAACTAATATGCTTATTATTGCTGCTTTTGTTATTATTATCAACAGGAGCTCAAGAGACCAAACATCTTTGCCCGAAGTTTCCTCTCTTTATTGCTGATATACCCAATGGGAAAAATTAGTTGTGTCTGAATAAAATCTCAACCCTGACAAGAGGAAAAACTTATAGTCCTCATATCCCAGAATTGCATTCTAAAATAACTCAGATGGATTGGATTGCTTTAGTCAAGTGTGCATTGCTTAAATGATGCACTTCTCCAAATTCAACATTATTTGGAAGGGAAATAAAAAAACCTCCATGTTCTTCCTCTCTAGCAGTCCTCCTTTCTAGGCCCTCTAAACTCAAAATTTTGGAGAGAATAAAAAATGAGAAAATTTCTTAGTCACCATTTTTTGTCTCATTTCTAACCACTCAAATACTTTATTAGGCACACTGAAGGAAAATTATTCCCTCTGACAGGGTGCTGCCCTGCTCACTCTCAGGCTTTCTTCCTATCTGGGGTTTTTCAGTCTTTTGAATTCATTTTATTTTTAAAACTACTCTCTTCACCCTAAGCTACTCCAAATCAATTCTTTAATTTGATTTTTTCTGCATAATAAAGTTCTATGCAAAGAAAAACTATAACTTAATAGGGAATGGTTCCCTCCCCATTAAATTCTAGGTTCTGAAAAGATAGAGAGGTTGAACAGAAATGGTCCAGAATTGCTACTGATAAGGAAAAGTAGCAAATCTGAATATATTATGTATTTTTGGCAGCATCATTCCTGATGTCTGTCTAATAACAGAATAAATCAAAATATAGTATGCTTTCCAATCCACAGAATCATCACTTGAGCAAGTCCTCAAATGGCTGGCTGAAATATCTGGATGCACATGCATTCGAAACCTTCACAAATGGCAGTGATAAAATATGTCACTTATAAAAACAAAAAAGCAAAGGATGAAAATATACCTTTGGGTGTTTAATATCTGAGAGAAAAGACAAACCATTATAAAACAATTTATATTAGGAGCATTGTTTTCTTTTGTTGAAAGTGAATATATTAAAGTTTATTTTTTATTGTGCTCGCTTCGGCAGCACATATATTAAAGTTTATTTTTTATAAAAATCATCTAAAAATTAGATTTGTTAATAAATATAAGTGGCAAAAGAATAAACATAGGAAAGACAAAAGCAATCCATGCATTATAAATTTAGCTCCTTTATGGTATTTTTATTTCTTTGTATATGGAAATAGGATTTATCAAAATATCCTGAAACATATAACTTAGTATATATTGCAAAAGCTATTAAAATTGTTGAAGAAATATGTAAACATTCTGAATGAAAAAAAAGATGACTGGACTATTCAATTAAAAGTATTTAAAAAATCTACTGCTGTGAAAAAAAAATACCCACATCATAAAATACATCAGATTAATTCCATATCTATTAAATAAATTACTGTAAATATTAAAAGTATGAAAAAGTGTAATCTGGATAGCACAGAGCTTTCAACTCACAAAATCATTCCATCATTCACCAAAACAAAACAAAAAAGTCAAAATTTCTACAGCTCCTAAAAAGCAATGTAAAAACTATTATAGGGAAACAAAATGGAAAAAATAGTCACCATAACTATAGCAATGGATTAATAAATTTTAAAATCTTACAAGTCAAAAAAAAAGATTCAAAGAAACATTAAGCAAAAGACATCAACTAATTCATTACTAAAATTAATCACAAAGCAAGCCCAGTCAGTGTGGCTCAATGGTTAAACCAGGAGGTCAGGGTCTGATTCCCAGTCAGTGCACATGCCTGCGTTGCAGGCTCATTCCTCAACGGGGGACATGTAGGAGGCAACTGATCAATGATTCTCTCTCATTATTTATGTTTCTATCTCTCTCTTCCTCTCCCTCACTGAAATCAATAAAAATATATTTAAAAAATAATATTAAACAAAGCTTAATATATAATATATGCATGATGATAAATTTATATATGGTGATCTTAAACAAAAAGGTCAGCTAGTTATTTCTCCAAGAAAAAGGGTTTATTCAGGAAAAAAGAAAAAAATGGTAATCTTGAACATGCAGCCATGGCGAGCCTCCTGCAAGTTCTATAGAAGAGGAAATTCTTTTATAAAGGGGAAGAGAAAGTTAGGAGGCACTGTTATAACCAAAAGTTTACTCCTGTAGGGCTTTGCAATCACTGTAGGGTATGAGAGCTCCCTCTATAGGCTCCTGGATTCCAATCTGGGTTGAAGTCTTTAGTAATTTTTTTGCATATACTTTTATAAATATGGAAACATTTTAAATATACAAATTTACTAACAAGGAAATGTAAATTAAATAAGGAGTTACCAGTTTTCAACAAAAACATTAGCAATAAATTTTTTAAGTGACATAGAATATTGGCATAGAGTGGTATCTGTTTCACTCTAATATACTATAACTAGAGGCCTGGTGCACAAAATCGTGCATTCAGGGGGGTCCCTCAGCCTGCCCTGCGCCCTCTCACAGTCTGGCAGTTGGACATCCTTAGTGCTGCCATGAAAGCAGGAGAGGCTCCTGCCCCTGCTGCTGCACTCGCTAGCCGTGAACCCGGCTGACTAGAGGCCCAGTGCATGAAATTCGTGCATGGGGGAGGGGCGGTCCCTCAGCCTAGCCTGCACCCTTTCCAATCTGAGACCCCTCAGGGAATGTCCCTGTGGGATTTGGCCTAAACCGGCAGTCGGACACCCCTCTTGCAATCTGGGACCACTGGCTCTTAACCGTTTACCTGCCTGCCTGATCACCCTAACCACTCGGCTTGCCTGCCTGATGTCCCTAACTGCCTCTGCTTGCCTGCGTGGTCACTCCTAACCGCTCTCCCCGGCCAGCCTGATCATCCCTAACTGCCCTCCCCGCCAGCCTGATCGCCCCTAACCACCTCTGCCTCACCCGGGCCTAAGCCGCAGTCTGGCCTCCCTCTGCGGGAGGTGACCGGCCAATCACAGGAAGGTACTCCCCCCATCACCCCCTCGCTGCTGCTGCCTCTGGCCTCCCTCTGCAGGAGGCGATCCCATCATACCACTGCTGCTGCCACTGCTAGTACTCGGCTTGCCTGCCTGGTCACCCCTAACTGCTCTCCCCGCCAGCCTGATCATCCCTAACCACCTCTGCCCCCGCCATCATGGCTTTGTCTGGAAGGACGTCTGGAAGACATCAGTCTATCTGGTCTAATTAGCATATTACCCTTTTATTAGTATAGATGATGATGTAAGTCTTTCCGGAAAGTAATTCATCCATTGTATTCAATTTTGGTAATTTCTAAGCTTTTGACACATAAGTTTCTCTTGTAGAAATTTATTCTAAACTTGAAAAAGCAAAGAATATAAGTACCAAGATTTTATTACTTAATCTATATATAAAAGCCTAAGCGACCATTCGACCAAACAACCGGTCAACTGGTCACTATGACACGCACTAACCACCAGGGGCAGATGTTCAATGCAGGAGCTTTCCCTTGGTTGTCAGTGCGCTTCCACAGCCAACCTCTTGCGGCCTGCCAACCTCCTGTAGTCCCTCCTCCCAGACTGGGCGAGATGGCCTCGATAGGCCCTGATCGCCGGCCAGACCAAGGGACCCCATCCATGCACAAATTAGTGCACCAGGCCTCTAGTAATCTATAAAAATAAAGAACCAACATATTTATTATTATGGAATGTCTAAATAAAATTAAGAACACCCATACCTTGAAATATTATGCAAACATTAAATGATACTGTTACAAAAATTTTAATGATGTTGGAAAATGCTCATTATATTGTGAAGTAAGAAAGGATAACATATTTTATTACATATAAATTATATATACTATCTAATATACATATATATGTGTATATATATATATACACATATATATGCATATTAGTTGAGCCTTGAACAATAAGGGTTTGAATTGTACAGTTCAAATTTACATGTATTTGTTTTAATAAATACATACAATACTGTATATGATTTTCTTTCTTTTTTTTCCACACACCAAAAAATTATTTTATTGAGACTGGAACAGTTTAAAATATGTATGCATTACAGCACATTGGAAGGACTCAAGTTTTACAAATTTCACACTCACAAATACAAATCACTTTTTGTTCTGAGGCATGATTTTCTTAACATTTTATTTTCTCTAGCTTACTTTATTATAAAATATAGTATATAATACATATAACATAAAAAATATGTATTAATCAACTGTTTATTACATTGTAAGGCTTCTGGTAAATAGTAGTTAAGTTTGGGGTGCGTCAAAAGTTACATGTGGATTTTTGAGTGTGCAGGAGGAGGTCAGCAACCCTATGCTCCATGTTATTCCTCAAAAATAGAACTTCCTGCACTATAGCTCTGCACCATCAGACTGTCAGTGACTTGTGGGCAGAACACACACACACAAATTTCATTCAGTTCTCTCACAGTGGCTAGGACATTGCCCATGGTCAGTGCATATTTTTAAACCACTTGAATAAACTAGGCAAGTAAGTTTATATAAATACTTAAAGATTAAACACAATTTATCAAAAGTGTGATATGGACTTTTTTTTCTTTTAAGTTTTATACAAGAAACACTCATTTCATAAAATATTATAGAAACAACCCAATTACTAATTTAAAAGATATATTTCACAGCCAAATATAAAAATTAGAGAGATCTGAACAAGCCTACTACCTTTTAGGCATATATAAATGTGACATTCGATGCAGTTCGAATTGATTTTTTTTAAAGGATTTAGACAGTGAGTGGAAGAAAGACAGGTATTCTCATTATTTCATACTGACAGACAAAAGATGAGTAGCTTCAGTCACAGTGCTTTATATTACAGCCAAAGAAACCTACTGAATAACAACAGAGCAAACTAACAAATACTGGGTAGAACAAATAATCCTCATATTGAATCCAGGGCTCCCTGACTAACGGGACTTGCTGCTCATTCACAAAGAGGAACTTGGATTCTGGTTGAAGTAATGTGGTGTGTAAGAAAAAGAAATCAGGAGGCAAGTCTTCATGCCACTCTGCTACAGCCTGTGTTGATTTGTGCATAGGACTCAGTATGTAGGCTTGGTTTCCATCTGACAAATAGGGAATATAAAACTTCACCTGCTTAAAGAGATACCACATTTTTTGAAATATCCTCTAACTACCTCATGGATTTATTGCATAACCTGAGTTCCTTATAACATTATCTTTATTAGATTAGATCATTCTCATCCAAAATACAGCAGCTGTTCAAATGCAGGTATTAAAAAGCCTCCCAATAAGGTGAAATTGATGCCGTTGTAATAACCTGGTTATTATTTAACAGCAAAGGAGGAAAGGGAAGACTAGATACAGGCATGACATTTATACAGCTTTGCCAAAAATTTTGTTCCGCACTGATAGGGGAAGGGACTGGACAACAGCAGATTAGACACATGCCCAGTAAGGTCTGAGTGACATGGGAAGGTGCTTGTTTGTCAGTCACACCTAGAAACAGGTAATTGGCCAGGATGGGCATGGCCACTGCAGGCTCGAGAAACCTAAATATTTAAACTTCTAAACAAAGAAGTGAACTCTCTCATGCGCTTGCCCTCTTGGGACTGCTGCTGCAGGGGGCTGCGTGCCCCTGTGCCCACATGGCACACAGCCATATTGGACTCCACACCTGGACTAATTGACTTTAATCTGGCCTGAATGCTGAAGCACACTTGGCTGCAACATGGAGCGGAAACTCTGGACAGTGACCTTGTTTCTGGCTCCAAACTCCCAGCTGCCCCCGTTTCAGGTCTGGCTTAAGAGGCAGGGGACTTTGGAATCTGAGAAATGTAACTCCACACCAATAAAATCATCCACATCCTATCCTCCCGTGGAGGGCTCTAAAAATGCTTATGTCAGCGGTGGCCCAAGGACCTCCACCTCATTCCCACTGGTATCTGGGAAACCTGGCCCATTAATTCCTCCTGCATCAAAATGATGTCTTCGAAAGACAATACATATTTCATGGATGACAGGAACTGTGAATTGTTTTTGCACTAATATTCATTTAATAAGCACTTCAGTTTGTTACAATTGGCTAATACATTTTTATTTCCTATAGCCCGAGTCAGGCCCATAAGTAACTGGCCTCTAGGCAATTTCACATGCAATGCAGTTTTTTAATGGAGGTCTAGAAAATGTGTGCTATCTTATAAACTATAGACTAAGCAGACTATATAAACAGTCTGCTTATGAAAGAAAATTTCTAATGTGATATCCATGTCAGATGGTGTAACCTGGAGCACTGCCCTCTATGGTGTTGTTTTATTTCGCTGCGAATTAAAATGAATCTCTGTAAAACCAGAATCAGCAACTCCACATGATTGAAAGAGGTGTGGGGTAAAAATACCCAATTTACTTGTAATGGGAGCATGTCTTCAAAAACAACACATATCTCAAATGCAAGCTCAATCAACACCAAGTAACAAACCTTTGTATACTTTTAAGAATTTGACTACTTGTGAAATTTTCCAATATTGGAGTGGCTTTTATTGAGAAGTATATTAATGTAAAGATATGTATTAAAATGTATTTAAACATTTATTTTTTACAATAAGGAAAAGTTGACAGGCTCAAAGTAATATTCATGCTCTTCCTAAAGAACTATGGGAGAGATATTAAACCTTCTGAATGAGTACAGCAGGTTGTCCAATAATGTCATTTCCAGAGGAACTTTAACTCTTCTTTGTGTTAATTAGCATATGGTAAAATTGGTTTCATTATACTTCTTTTTTTTTAAAGTCACAGAACCTTTCAACAAGGTTGAGTGAGAACTTACTATCTGTCAGGCACACAGAATGCTGTTCTATCACTTTTAGATCACTGAACCAGTATTTCCCTAAAGGACAATAAAGACATCCAAATTGACTTAGAGGGTTAATGCTTCAAACAAAATGATTCATTCCCAGAGAGAAATCATAGAGGGGAAAATACAAAAAGGATGTCTTATTTGTCATCTTTTCACTTGTTTTCAGAGTAAAAATATCAATTTTTTGATTTACATTTGTTAATTAATTAATCCCCAGAATATCTTTTCTTAACTCATAATAACTGGTAGTAACAAATTGTGTTTTATGCTAGTGCAATTTGAATTAGAAAACATCTGACAAAATCTGTTTCCTGAATTTGTTAGGCACATCATAATTTGACATATTAACAATTTAAAAATAAAAATTGTACTTAAAAATCCTAAATATTACTTTTAGTATGTTTATTGTAGAAATATACTCTCATTTCTACATTAGAGAACATAGAGTTAAAGGAGAAATGTGAAAACATTTCTAAATCCACTTAAAACACTTAACAGTGATTGATGTTGCTATATTGTCTATATGTGTGTGTGTGTGTGTGTGTGTGTGTATACTTAAATAATTAAAATCACAATATACTTCTGGTAAATTCTACTACATAATTATTTCATTCAGTTAACATTAACTATTCTTTAATATGTCACTCTAAATGACCATGTATTATAGTATCTCAATATACTATAACTTATTTAACTCTATTGTTGCATATTTATGTTGCTTTCAGTTTTTTATTCTTAATAAAAATAAAATATATTTACAGAAATATTTATTCAACTTTTTTAAAGGATTCTTAGAATAAATCCTAAAAGGGAAAATAATGGACCAAGAGCCGTAACCGGTTTGGCTCAGTGGGTAGAGCGCCGGCCTGCGGACTGAAAGGTCCCAGGTTCGATTCCAGTCAAGGGCATGTACCTTGATTGCGGGCACATCCCTAGTAGGAGATGTGCAGGAGGCAGCTGATCGATGTTTCTCTCTCATCGATGTTTCTAACTCTCTATCCCTCTCCCTTCCTCTCTGTAAAAAATCAATAAAACATATATTTAAAATAATAATAATAATAATGGACCAAGAGACTCTTGTTACATATTGCTAAATTATTTTCCATGAAGAGTCTTAATAATTTACATTCTGAGTAGCAATGTAAGCCCCACCCTTGTCTCATCAGCATTGAGTATGAGCATTTTTAAAACATGCTATTTTGGTGCGTGAAAATGATATCATGAATTGGAATTACTACCCCTGAGCTTTAACACATTCCCACATGTCTGTTCTCCTATATTTATTCTTCTATAAATGTTTTTGTTCATGCCTTTTCCTCAGTTTTTAGAATATTTGCTTTTTCATGTTTATCTTTCCTCTATCTATGGGTATTCATCTCCTCCTGCACAGCTTAAAGGTGCAAAAAGATAAAAAACAATGTCAGTTATGTGTAATGAATATGAAGGAAGGGCATGGAGAGGCTTCCTATCACCCCTTGATTAGAGCCCGGGAGAGTTCTGTTCAGTTCAAACCTTAGGTCCATTTAAAAAGAGAGAGCAGGAGAAAGAAGTGAGAAAGAACTTAGTAGAATGATATATGTTAGCTACTTTTTATCTTACAAATAAGAAAAGCGTGGCATGTACTAGTAAAAGCTGATTAACAGCAAAACCAAGACTAAATACTGAAACCCAGGACATCAGACCTCAAATTAACACTGGCTCGCATTTGGAAAGACAGAACCTTCTAGATCCCTATGGCACTGTGTTCAGACTTGTCCTGTCATAGCCAGAGCTCATCGTTGACTTGGGGTAGAGGGAAAAGGGTGTTGAGTCCACAGAGTGGGGAACACAGCTAATTTGCCATTTTTCCCTCTCTACTTTTCTTTGGCTATAAGATTTCATTGATGTGCAAAGTGTAATTAATGTACTGAGATCTTTTGGCTGATTTTGTCCTGGGGCTTAAAAGTTGGCCTTATTGAAGGCCAAATTCACTGCACCTGCACCAGAAGGAAGCATAACAAAAACAGGTTTTGATTTGCACAGGACCCTCCATAAAATAACGATGATGCAGGAGTGACAGAGAAGATTTTGGCAAAAACCCAATGAACTTTCAATCTAATGTGCTGATATTTAAAAAGGAGCACTTAATAGCACAAAGATAAATTATAGTAATTAAGCCAAAGATGCAATCAGCAAATGTTTGCACTGGAAATCCACCTGGTTCTTGAACATTCCTGTCTTTGAAAGATCCAACTGGGGTTTCCAAATATACTGGTACTCTTTTGAGGTTTTATTTCTTCTTGCACAAAGACAGCTAGTAGGTTATATTATGTATTTCAATTCTAATCATTTGGATCATAGTGTGTAGACAAGTTCTGAGCTGAAAATAGGAAACTTTAAAGTTACAGTGATCTTGGACTACATATGCTGTGTATCCAGAAAAAAAGAAAGTAATAGCCAATTACTTGTCACATCTCTGTGCCATCACCAATATTCAAAAAAGGGCATGACAGAAATGGTGCTGATGGGCACTAAAGAGTAAAGATTATTTAGTTTTCCTACATTGTGAGTCCAGTAGCCTTCATAAACTATATACCTTACATCTGATCTTGTTCAGGGATCACTTATGGAAAAATAAAAGCCATCTTGAAGCTTTCTCCCCATGAATATAAGATGTATTTTTTTCTTTTTTTTTCTTTAGTGATTATGGTATTACATATGTTTCCTAGTCCCCTCCATTGTCCCCCCCAAACCCCCCACTCATTCCCTCACCCCCCTGATGTCTGTGTCCATTGGTTAGGCTTATATGCATGCATACAAGTCCTGTGTTGATCTCTCCCCATTACCCACACCCTCCCTCATGTTCCCTATGAGGTTTGACGGTCTGATCGATGTTTCTCTGTCTCTGAATCTGTTTTTGTTCATCAGTTTATGTTGTTCATTATATTCCATAAATGAATTAGATCATGTGATATTTATCTTTCTCTGACTGGCTTATTTTACTTAGCATAATGCTCTCCAGTTCCATCCATGCTGTTGCAAATGGTAAGAATTCCTTCTT
>NW_006285613.1:781035-807788 GCF_000327345.1 Myotis davidii
ATATATATATAAAATAAGTCATATATATATATATATTGATTTCAGAGAGGGAGGGAGGGAGAGAGAGAGAGAGAGAGAGATCAATGATGAGAGAGAATCATTGATCAGCTGCCTCCTGCACGTCCCCTACTAGGGCATGTGCCCTTGACCAGAATTGAACCCAGGACCCTTCAATCCTTGGGCTGACACTCTGCCCACTGTGCCAAACTGACTAAGGCATATATGACTTAATTTTAACTGTACTTTAAAAAAAACTTTCTAATTTTTTAGTTATTTCCTTGTGTAGCTTTATATCAAAACTGGCCTCCAACATTTCAAACATCTGCTACTGAGAAGACTTTATTTAGTCCTCACCAGTTCATAGTAAGCTTATTGATATGAGCAATCAGCCTAGATATACCTCCAGCATTTAATCAGTATAACATACTACAAGGGCTTATAGATGCAATTATAAAGTATGAACTACTATTATATATTAAATCAAATAAAGATATAATCCCAAATTAAGAGTTATATCTATCAAGAAAAATAATTTACAAATGAAACACAAATATAACCCTAAGATAACTTCCACATTTCTCAAATGAAGGCAATTTATACTTTTTAAAACTTGTGATTTACTAACAGCTCCTATAATCACAGCAATTCTCACATTAGCATGCAGCACATGCTCATGACTTTGTAGTCTGGCTGTTCATTGAACCAGTCCTTTTTGTTGCTGTTGTTGCTACTTAGATCTTGATTTTAATACTCGTATATCCTAAGAGGCCATAAATGAATGATTAAATTGAGTTTTATTATTTAAAGTATCTTCATATTCAACTCATGTATCCCTTTTGAAGTAAAATCCACCAATATATTACTATTTCCATTACACATACTACAATTTACAAGGTACACATCAGATCCATGAAAGAAAGTAATTTATTAATACCCAATAAAAACAGCTCTGAAGTCCATTCACCTAGAACTTCTCTTCTGAGTTTTAGATGCACATTTTCACCTTTGTGGTCGACACCTGCATCAATACCTAATATCCCCATTTTTATTAAAGTATCAACAACCACATTTAACCAGAAAACTCCAGTTTTCTGTTTTCCCCTTTCCCATTTAATACACATGTAATATGTCACCAAGTCCTTTTCCATAATATTATTTCACCCTTATTTTATTCCTGTAAGAAGTACCATACTAACCACAAATCGAGGCAAATTCAATCATTAGCCCCAACTACATTCGCAAGAATACAAAAAGCACACAACAGATATTAGCACATAAAACCCTGGAAGACTGCACTTAGAACTTCAGTTTAAAGATTGCATGTCCAAGTTCTCTCATGAAGAAGCTCTCAATATCCATTGTCACACCTGCGACCCTGCTAAACTCAGAGGTCAGTGTTAGGAGAAGATTGCAGCGATTCCAGCGTTGCTGTTCTTCCTTCTTTCTCATTGATAACAGCTAGGAGAAATGTTCCAATGACAATGGCCTTTTGGGAAATGCCTTAAAACTTCCTCCCAACTGAACAAAGATGCTGGAAAGACAATTCTCAACAGAAAGTCTTAAGAGGAAGCCCACCTACTTATAATTCCAGATGAAAAATGCTGTTAATCATACCTTTCATCCAGATCTTGTGAAATGCATTTACATTCTCTAATATAAGAAACCAGTGCTCCTTGGAGAAATGGCTGATTCAAAGACTGAAGTAGTAAATAATATATAAGATGAGCCTGGTGCATTTTGTAGTGTCAGAGACTAAGAAAGTGCCAAAACAATAACAAAAATCACAATAACGGAGATATGTCAAAGGTCACAGGAGATATCAGACAGGTGGAGCTAAGGGACAACATGGGACACATAGATCCAGCCACACTGGCAGGGCACACAACCTACAATGTGCTAACCCAACGCCTACCTATCTGCAGTAAGATTGGGATACATGTACCAACTGCAGGAACTAAAAGTTATCTGAACATCATAATAGTCAAGTCACTCTTAACATCAAGAAGTATAGAGAGGAGTTAGAGACTTTCACCCCAAATTGACTCAAGCTTTTGACATGGCATAATAGCTTAGAGTAAAAGCAGAGGCAAATCAGGCTTCCTGATTTGTTTTGCTAAAGAAGAGATCTTTTCTGAGCTAACTTTGTGTATGAAAGGCCCAGTAAAACCTGATGTAGGAACTTGGGTGGAATATGAATGGGTGGACAAAAGTAGGTTTACACTTGTTCGTATGGAAAATAATACAATAATTGATAAGTAATAATACAAGAATAAACGCTCTGTTCTACATCCTCACAGATGTAAATTTACTTTTGCCCATCCCAGTATATTGAGGTGATCTATATACTCCCATTCCCCCAACCTTAATCTAGCCGCTTTCAGTCCTCTGTACCAATACATGCTTCTGAACTGAGCAATAAACTATTTCTGTATTATGCAAGCTTCATTGAGAAATCCAAAGCAAATAATTGCCTTGGATATACACAAATATGCTCAGCCTTGAATAAACAACAAATCCGATAGTAACAATAATAATCGTATTATATTTCTAAAAATTTCATGAGGAAATGCACCTCTGGTTCTTAATTAGATGAATTTGTGTCTCCCAAGACATTGCAATTCTTGCATCATCTGACAAGATTATGATTTTTTTTGAAGATTTATAAAGGTAAGGCCTACTTTAGACATTAGAGGGTGAATAGTCCTTGAAGGGGCAGGTAATGTTTGATGTCACTGAACCAAGTGAGAGGAAGAACCTTAGACAAAACAAAACCTTCAGATTCAAAGATGACTATCCTTAACTTTCCTCATTCTTCTGGAGGTTGAGGGATGCCAATATCCATCCAAAGGGAACACTTGGGTGATGGAGCTAGTGAGGTAGAGAACTTGTCAAGATCTTACCTTGTCCATGGGAATGGACCAGATCTGGCATTTTAGAGCAGGGGTCTTAAAACTATAGCCTGTAAGCAAAATTTGGCCTTGCCTGACTTTTTAAAACTCTGTTGGAACACAGTTCATTAAGTTACTGCTTTCACACTACAACTGCAGTTGAGCAGTTGCAACAGAGATAGTTTGGCCCATAAGCCTAAAATATTTACTACCTAGCCCTTTATAACAAACTAGAGGCCTGATATATGATATTTGTGCACAGGGGGTCCCCTCAGCCCAGCCTGCACCCTCTCCAATCTGGGACCCCTTTTGGGGGACATCCCTCTTACAATCCTGGACCACTGGCTCCTAATCACTCACCTCACTGCCTGCCTGGTTGCTACTAACTTCCCCGCTGCCACCCTGATCGTCCCTCACTGCCTCTGCATGGAAGCCTGATTGCCCCTAACTGCCCCCCTGCCAGCCAGGTCATCCTTAACTGCCCCCTCCCTGCCAGTCTAGTTGCCCCTCACTGCCCCCCCTGCTAGCCTAATTGCCCCCAACTCTCCTCCTCCTGCCAGTCTGGTCGCCCCCAACTGTCCCCCCATGCCAGCCTGGTCGCCCCACGCAGCTTGCTTGTTCAGTCGTTTGGTTGTCCCTCACTAACCCCCCTGCCAGCCTGGTTGTAGGCAGCCATCTTGTGAGGGCATGAGGGAGATATCTGCATATTACCTCTTTATTATATAGGATGTTTGCCAATTTGATGTAGAGAACAAAATGCAAGATGGATTATTTTAAAGAGGCATAGTATTCTCTATCATTGTTTTCTTTTGTACTCCTGAATATAGAAAAATATTCTACCATGTCCCAGTTAAGCTATAGTGAAACAAAAACAAAGCCCTATCTCTAGATATGGAACAGAAAGTCAAAGGGTAAGTCGTGCCCCTGGCAGCTATAATGGGGATAGCAAATAACACCAAGGGCTGGTGGCAAACTCAGGGTACGGCTCTGCCATTATCTGCTCCTCTAGGGCCAACCTCAAAAGGCAATGTTTCTTTTTCCTTATTTTACCCAACAACAAAGATAGACTTATTTGGGGTTTTTTTTGTTTTTAATTGGCATGGAATTAACAGATAATAAAATTTACTAATTTTAGGTGTACAGCCTTAAATATATATATGAGGCTATCACCACCACTACAATCATATTGAACACTTCCATCACCCCAAAAAGTTCAAATATAGTATTTCTTTGTAGTCAGTCCCTTCCTCTTGTTCCTGGCCCTGGCAACCAGTGATCCATTTTCTGACATTATAGTTTTGCCTTTTCTAATTTTTCATACAAATAGAATCATAAGATAATGTAATATACAGCATGATGACTATAGTTAATAGTACCATATTGAGTACTGGATATATATTTTTTTAACTTGTAAGGAGATGACATGTTAATTTGACTGTAGTAATCATTTCACTATGTAAAAGGCATTGTTTCTGTACATACTAGTAGTCTTCCTGCATCTTCAATTTATTATTTACAATATATTCCTAACCTACTTATGAAAGAGGCTTACAAAAAACACACATAGAATAGTCTATAATGAAGATTGTAGAAGATATTCAAAATCACAGAACAGCTTTTTATTAAGAATGCTATTTCCAGTTGACTACATGTTTAGAACAAACTCTACCTTCAAACCGCTGTTGCTAAGACCATATTAACATAATCAGGATACAGCCTGCCAGATTATAATTGCATTTACAATGCTAGATTCTGTTATAAACTATGAATTGCCATCATGTACGTTCAGTAGGGCTGACTCTCATTCTCTCTATCTTTTTTTATTTATTCATTCAACATTCATTGAACTTTCCCTGTGCCACCGGCATTCTGGGAAGCACATCCGCAGCATGAGCCAAGCTCATTCTGCAATTTTCCTGCATCCGGTGGCCTCCTCTGGCAGGAAAGAAATTTTTCAAAGATATATGACATAATGATGAGGTGCTGACATTTCTGTTTTGTTAACATTGATGAGCTCAGAGAAATTTCCCCTGTGTTCTCTGCCTTTTAAAAAATGAGCTTAGTGAGTAGAAGGAATATGAGCAATCAAAACAAAACCAATAGAGTAAATACTTGATGTAGGAAATTGCTTCAGTTTTTTGAGGGGATTGGGGAAAGCAGAGGAAGTAAGTTTGCATTGGCTAAAAGGACAGAAAAATATTAGACAAGTTATGAGGAAATAATAATGAATCTACTCACTGTTCCTGGGGAAGGGTTATACAAAGAGTGGTTTTGCAGTCTCTCCTAAAAAAAGAGGGAAAAATCAAGTCATTAAGTGAAGACTCCTACCACCCAAAGTATCACTATTCCTTCAATGACTATTGATAAGAGCATTATTATTACTGTATCAAAGTGAATTGGCCCCCAAATGATCACTTTCTTTAGGGCTTTGATTATTCATACTGGGAGAGCTTCTACTCAGTGCCCTCATCTGGATGGTGGGTAGACTACATGCTTCAAAGGGGGTAGGCACCCTGGTTAACACACAAGCACAAACTCTAAAATGTTATTCCTTCAAATACTTGATTAACATTTAATGATTTTACAAGGAAATATTTATATGTAATGTTTAAATTCTGGTGCAAATTAACATGAAAGCCCTTTGCCTTGGAAGCAGAGCCCATTTGGATATGCTATGCTAAGGTTGTCAAGCACTCTCAGCTTTGCAGAGAAGGAGCTAGAGGAAGTTGGTGAGAGCAAGAGTTGGTAGGTTAGCTGGGGTCTCCAAGGTTATCAAGAAAAAGACAGAAAATCCTGGCCAAAGTGAATGCTTTTGAAAATGACAGAGAACAAAAAAGCCACTGAAATCATAAAAGCTGATTGTTTACATAAAAGAAAGTAACTCCAAGTAGATTTCATTTTTCTTTCTTATTGTTATTACTTATACTTAGCTTTCCATTCAAAGCTTCCTAGTCTATGCTTGATCTGCAGCGCCAAACACATTTAACGTTAAGTAGTTAGCTTCAGTATAAAATTAGTCACTATGTAATTACTGGAAAGACAAGTTCATAGCTGTAAAAGAAACGACAGAACTCTTTAAAACTCCTTCCATGCTGAGGAAATGTTTGTTCCTTCCAGGGTATCATTTTTTCAAACTGCTTTTCAGACTTCCTAGATTTTGTGGAGATTTTCAAAAACAAAGCAAGGTTTCAAATGGTTATGTGAAATTTTATAATTTGCTAGAGGATATATTTCTTATTTATTCCTTCTTATTTTTTTATATCACTGCCTCCAAATTCGATTTTACCCACACTGTGTCACTGCAGTTATGAGTGAAACATTTGTTTAGTAAATATTTATTGAATAACTTGCAGTCAACATAGTATCTCACAAATAGTCAGTGCTCAATAAAAAAAAAATAATAAGTTGGCTACATCTGGAATGTGTGTTTATTCTGAGGGCACCTCGTAGCTCTTTAAAGATACATGAAATGCAGATTCTACCTCCAGCTAGGATCTAGAAAATAGAAAAGTCCATGTGAGTTGTATAGAAAACCATCATGGAATTCAGAGCAAGAAGAACACTCCCTTATGGGGGGTTTCAGAGAAGTACTTCTGATAAAGGAGGCCTTAGAGCTTGAACAAGAAAGATGTCTAGAATTCAGGTCTCTGGATACATAGCAAAGGGTCACAGTGGGCTGAGGGAACATGAGAGAACATAAGCAGAGACGTGAAATGTGTATGGGCACTTCAGTCCCAGCTTTAGGTAAAGAATTATAGTCTACTAGAGGCCCAGTGTATGAAATTCGTGTGTGGGTAGAGTCCCTAGGCCTGGCTGGCGATCAGGGCCGATCTGTGGGGTGACCGGTGGGGTGATCAGGGCCCCCCCACTCGTACCCACCTTGGCTGGCCTGGTGCTGCCCACTCGCCAGCCCTGTCCTCCACCTCTGCTGCTGGTCATCTCCCTCTGAGGGGTGACTGGCAGAGTGATGGGGGGGCCCCCACTGGCACCCGCCTTGGCTGGCCTGGGAACTGCAGGCTGGGGGCAGCTCCTGCATTGAGTATCTCCCCCTGGTGGTCACTGTGCATCATAGCAACGGGTCCTTCTGCCAGTCGTTCTGCTGTTCAGTCAATTTGCATATTAGGCTTTTATTATATAGAATGCTACTGAGAATGAAAAAAGGAATAACATAAAAGGCAAGAGAGAAAATTATCAATCCAATATTCAATTTAAAATGTTTCATTCCTTCAACTAGCATTGAGCACCTATTAGATCTATGAACTGATTATACAAAGACCAGTAAAACAAAATTTTTATCCTTGAATTTTTCATAGTTTAGTGGTGAAGACCAACATATAACTCAATGTTTTCAATATAAGTACTATGTTAAAGTAGACAGAGAAGGAGCATATAACTCTGACTGGGGAGGAAAGTCAAGGAAAGCTTCTTTAGAATATAAAATGAAACTTAACCTTGAAGGTGAAAAAGCAATTAACAGGTAAGTGAAAAGGCGTGGCCAGGGAGGCCTCAGACACAGTGCTGGGGCTGCAGGTGCAGGCAGTGAAGTAAGGTTTCTTACAATTCTATTTCCACACACTCCATCCAACATACATGATTAACTACAAACCCATTTAAAGTTTGCTTTATCAGCACTTGCTTTATAAATAAACTAGAGGCCCCATGCACAAATTCATGCACCAGTGGGGTCCATTGGCCTGGCCTGCAGGATTGGGCCGAAACTGGCTCTCCGACATCCCCTAAGGGGTCCCAGATTGCGAGAGGGCACAGACCAGGCTGAGGGACCCCACTGGTGCAAAATCAGGGCCAGGGAGGGATGCGGGAGATTGGCAAGCCAGGGAGGTACCGCAGGAAAGCTCTAGGGCAGTGGTTCTCAACCTGTGGGTCGCAATCCCTTTGGTGGTTGAACAACCCTTTCACAGGGGTCACCTAGCACCATCCTGCATATCAGATATTTACATTATGATTCATAACAGTAGCAACATTACAGTTATGAAGTAGCAACGAAAATAATTTTATGGTTGGGTCACAACATGAGGAACTGTATTTAAAGGGCCAGAAGGTTGAGAACCACTGTTCTAGGGCATGTTCAGCCCGTCTTGCTCAGTCTCGATGGGCCAGACCCCAGCACCAAGCTAACCTGCTGGTCGGAGTGTCTACCCGCTGTTGGTCAGTGCACATCATAGCAACTGGTTGACTGCTCCCTGGTGGTCAGTGCACATCACAGTGAGTGGTTGAGCAGCCTTAGCATATCATTAGCATATTATACTTTGATTGGTTGAATGGATGATCAGATGATTGGACACTTAGCATATTAGACATTTATTATATAGGATAGGACATTAACATTTCATTCATTCAACAAATATTTATTAAGCCAAGCTCGTCCACACAGTGTTCTCTGCTTTTTAAATTCCTTCCTAGCTTTTCTCATGTAGTTTTCTCTCCCTGGCTTGGCAATCTTCTCCATCTCCACACACCAAACTTTTACCCATCCACCAAGGCCCATCTATTCAAAGCCATAATTTTAGTGGGACCTTTGTTAATATCTCAAAAAAAATTATTTCTACTTACCCCATACGCTTTCCTTGTCTTACATTGTTATACTACATTTTTATTTCTATAATTATGTTGATACCAAAATTCAATAGAATATTGTGATTTGTTTCTCTTTTTATCCTGTATAAGACTAGAATGTTTTACACCACCAACTTTTGCTGAAGTGAATTGACAAGATTATTTCAAGAATAAATCAAGTATATATGTGGGGTCTATATTTATAGGTCTATAAATAAATGTAGCATATATTTGTATATACAGATCCTTATATAAACATCAACTGACAGACACAGCCATTTCAGTACATAGAGACAGCACCAGGGCAAGTGCGAGCCAATTGGGCACTGGGTGACCTTGTGCTTGCTGAGGAAAAGTAATTAAACATGGGCAAGAGAGATCCTATGAAGCCAAGAGACAAAATGTCATTGTATGCTTTCTTTGTGCAAACTTGCTCGGAGGAACACAAGAAAAAATACCCAGATGCTTCAGTCAACTTCTCAGAGATTTCTAAGAAGTGCTCAGAGAGGTGGAAGACCATATCTGCTAAGGAGAAAGGAAAATTTGAAGAGATGGCAAAGGTGGACAAGGCCCATTATAAGAGAGAAGTGAAAACTTATATCTCTCCTAAAGGGAAAACAAAAAGGAAATTATAGGATCCCAAGGTAACCAAGATGCCTCCTTCAGCCTTTTGTTTGTTTGTTTTGATCTGAGTATCGCCCAAAAGTCAAAGGAGAGCATCCCGCCTATCCACTGGTGACATTTCAAAGAATCTGGGAGAGATGTGGAATAACCCTGCTGCAGATGACAAGCAGCCTTATGAAAAGAAGGCTGCTAAACTGAAGAAGAAATATGAAAAGGATACTACTGCATACCAAGCTAAAGGAAAGTCTGATGTGGCCAAAAAGGGAGATGTCAAGGTTGAAAAAAGCAAGAAAAAGAAGAAAGAGGAGCCCTAACTGGTTTGGCTCAGTGTATAGAGCATTGGCCTGTGGACTGAAAGGTCCCAGGTTTGATTCCAGTCAAGGGCATATACCTTGGTTGTGGGTACATCCCCAATAGGAGGTGTGCAGGAGGCAGCTGATTGATGTTTCTCTCTCATTGATGTTTCTAACTTTCTATCCCTCTCCCTTCCTCTCTGTAAAAAAAGTCAATAAAATATATTTAAAAAGAAGAAGGAAGAGGAGGAAGATGTAGAGGATGAGGACAAAGATGAAGAAGATGATGAAGATGAAAGTGATGATAATAAATAAGTTGGTTGTAGTGCAGTTTTTTCTTGTCTATAAAGCATTTAAACCCCCTCCTCCCCAACACAATTCACACCTCTTCTTTTTTTTTTTCAGAGAGGAAGGGAAAGGGAGAGAGAGATAGAAACATCAATGATGAGAGAGCACCACTGATTGGCTGCCTCCTGCACAACCCCTACTGGGTCGAACCTACAATCTGGGCATGTGCCCTAGACCAGAATCGAACCCGGGAACCTGCAGGCCGACACTCTGTCCACTGAGTCAAACCGAATAGGGCAATTCACTCCTTTTTTTAAAAAAAATTGAAACGTGAAAAAAAATGTCTACTGACATATGTAAAAACAAAATGCACCTTCAGCAAAATTTTCTATAGTATTTTTACTACTTTTCTCCATAGTTTTGATCTGTACAATGAACTAGTGATACTAGAGAATAAAATCTTGGAAAGCATGCTAGAAGGGTGTTAATACTGAATAACTTCAAATATATGACATTATAAAAAAGATTAAACTATAGGGAAAAAAAGAATGTTGTCCTAGTCTATGGTCGGCAAACTGCAGCTTGCGAGCCACATGTGGCTCTTTGGCCCCTTGAGTGTGGCTCTTCCTACACCTTAGGAGTATCCTAATTAAGTTAATAACAATGTACCTACCTATATAGTTTAAGTTTAAAAAATTTGGCTCTCAAAAGAAATTTCAATCATTGTACTGTTGATATTTGGCTCTGTTGACTAATGAGTTTGCCAACCACTGCCCTAGCTGGTTTGGGTAGAGTATCAGCCTGTGGACTGAAGGGTCCCGGGCTTGATTCCAGTCAAGGGCACATGCCTGGGTTGTGGGCTCTGTCCCCAGTGTGAGGCGTGCAGGAGGCAGCTGATCAATGATTCTCTCTCATCATTCATGTTTCTATCTCTCTCTCCCTCTCACTTCCTCTCTGAAATCAATAAAAAATATATTTTTTAAAAAGAATGTTGACCGGTTTCAGGGTTTATGGATGGGGTATGAAGTTTGACTGCAAAAGGGATATGGGACCACTTTTGGGATGATGAATGTGTTCTAAATTTTAACTATAGTGGTGATTGCATGACCTGGTATATTTACCAAAACTCACTGACTTTATTTTCAAATGTGTGCTTAATAGTATGTAACTTATACTTCAATAAAGTTATTTTAAAACATATATTATTCTAAATATATATCCCCAAGTTTAAGCCTGGTCCCCTGAACACCAAATGTTTTTGTATGTTGACATAGCTTTTGACAAGTTGATGAAGAAATTATAATGCTTATGAGGAAAGATGATATCAAGTAACTTTTATATTATGTAGAAAAAGAATCCATTGGCTCATAAATAACATACTAAATATTTGATGGAAGTTGGAAATCTTATATAACATTTATTCATTTTTACTGAAAACCCATATTCTTGAGACGTGACAAAAACTTCAGCATGACTTAAGGGGAGAACATAGAAAGATACAAGAATCATCACAGCATCCACATATGGGGAATTAGGTACAAGATAAAAAAGAGTGGTGCTGGAAATATTAATACATCAAGAAACTTTTATTTCCTCAAATAAAATGGGAAGAGCTGAAACCAGGGGGGAAAAAAAAAAGGCTGGTGGCCAAGACACTAGAAAATTGATCACTGGAATTTAAATTACCCTAAAATTAACTTTAATACTGCATTCCCAAATTAATGATGAAAGAACATACATTTGAGGTTGCATATGGACAGAACAGTTAAACAGTAGGACAATTATAAAATTGGCACACAGGAAATGACTTCAGGATATTAGAAATGGAAATAGACAAGGGGAAGAAGCTCTGGGGCTCCAAGAAACAAAGGCCAGACATTATGCAGTAATATTCTAATATTAGTCTGCTGATAAAATTCTATTTTCAAATCTCATTACCAAAGAACTCCACAGTACATCCACTTTCTGTTGTCTAGAATTTCATTACAGTGAATGTTCTCTTCCCAGTCAATGGATCTTGGTAAGCAAAATCCTCTCTAGTTTAAGCAAGTTACTGTGAATTATGAATAAAAAAATAAAATCTTCAAAATCAGCTACTTGCTTATAAGGAAATATTAAGTATTCACCTCACCCTTGCTTAGTCACAAAATCTTGTGTGTGTGCTTTGTGTGTGTTAGAAGATTGGGTGGATTTTCCTGAGTTAGTCATGAGATGAAGAAGTCTAGTGTTTGAAGTCAATTATTTATTAGTACTGCCGCTAAAGGGTCCCCCGCTCTTGTCCCTCCTTGCCCATTCCCCCATTTCATTCTGTAACTTCTCAAAATATCTAATACCAAAATGCAACAGTGTAAAGGCCTAGCTCTTTTCTTCAGTTGAAGTTTAATTACTTTAAAGTTTAGTGTCATATTAACTTTGTTAACCCACTTCCACTGGGTCTAAGAGAGAATCAAGAATAAAGGAGAGAAAGGCTTGCTATGGTGGAGCTTGGACTTGGAACCATAGCTCTGGTTCAGGTTCCACTGACTCTTGGACAATTCATAGAAATACATACCCCATGTGTTTTCAGCGCGCTGGGCATGTATTAAGTTTCATTCACTGTAGTGTTTACCTCTTTATTTATCCTCCCCCCATCTCAAGACTGTAAATTCTTCTAAGGCAATGATTATCTTTGTTATCATTGAATCATTCCTACCCAAGACTGAAATAAATGACAGTAAACATGTCATTTCACCTCTTTGAGTTTCATTTTCCCATCTGTAAATTTTTAGGAAAAAACGACTTTTTGTGGTGCTCTTGTAAGGTTTGAGTGTATACAGAAACATAATGAAAAATTCATCATAAGGTAGAAAGTTACATAGCATCTCTTTATTCTAATTATTCAACTCTTAAAACAACTTACTCTATAGCCAATCAGTTCATGTTACAACAAATACCAATGTACTAAATCTATGTACAAGAAAATAATTTCAAGTTCTTTTTGTCAATCTATGTATTCAGATTAGTTAAGCAGATAAATCCAGAAAAAGAAATTATAGAATTTGGTTGATCCTTTCAAATTAGTAGTAACAAAAATTGCCTGGCAGCTAGATTTTTTAAAAATGGCATTTATGTGTAGCTCCACTCTTCCAAAAGCCAGGGATAGAAAAAGCCAAATATGAAATACATATCCCAAAGGAAACTACCAAGTTTTTTTCCTAAAGACACATAGCGAGGTGTCAATTATCTTGCACAAGTGTTGCATGTAAATACAGTCATCAATTTATTCATCTATTCTTCCTTACAGTTCATCCATTCAAACAACATTAAATATTCATTCAATAAATAATGCATTCTACAAATATATTTTGAGCATCTACTAGATGCAAGTTGCCAGTGAAGACAATGACAAGTAAAACATACTCTGTGCCTTAAAAGCACTAAGAAGTACTTGGGGGTAGGGGGGGCAGGAAGGGTATATTCATGAATTTGTGTGCACAGAGCCATGCTATTTATTTCAGTATTTAGTATGTGTGCTACATATATTGCTATAGAGAATTTTGGATATTTATTATAATGCCTTATTTGCAAATATAGTATTTTACTCTAACAAGAACATTAAAAAATTCTTAATATGGACCTTCAATGTCACTTGGAAAGTTACTCCTAGCTCAAAATACCTTCTATGTCAGTCTACCTTAGGGAGGTATTTCCAAGGAAATGCTATCTTTGGGACTAGTTGTCTGTATTAAAGCATTGCAGTGAAAGGTCATTGCTCAAGGTCAATCTGTGACCTACAGATTTCTGAGTTCCTGCCTTAACCCAGCTCTCTTGCTTGAAAAAAAATGACAGTGACAGATTAAATAGTAATAGATAAAAAATAATGAGACAAAATTGGGTTCAGAAGTTAAGTTTCATGTATCAGTGGATCAATTATAAAACAAAAATAGTGGACCTTAAATTTCAACATCATAAACTCCTGGACAGAAGGTAAGTGGTAGAAAAGGGAAACTGAGTTTTAGGGGTACAATGCAGATTAAAATATCTCCATATAAGAGAGGGGACAAGACCCAAACTACTCTAAACCAGGACTCACGTGAGACTCTCCTGCTCATGAGAAGAGGCTGACCATTTATCAACCTGGAGCAGTTACCTTACTGGAAACTCTGCACTTCAGGATAAAGGGTGACAAAGGCAGCCTCACAACCAGCAACTAAGTCAAGCCAGTTTCTAGCTCTGTGACTGGATTCCCAATGTTTACAGTATCATGATGGAAAACAAGTAAAGTGTCATTATAAAACTGTTTATGGACTAGCGTCCTGGGGGGAAGATTGAAAGCAACCAAAAACTTGTCTAAAATAGAAGGGACAGAGGAAAATTTTTAAATCCAATCTCACACTAGGTACAAAAATAAATTTCAGAAGGCCCAAAAAGCCTAGATGAAAAGGAAAAACTAAAACTTCAAAAACAAAATGGAGAATACCTCAGTAAATTCATGGTAGTTTTGCACAACAATAAATAAGTGAAACTGGTTGAGGTCAGAATATAGTTTAAAAGTTGTACCAAGAGATCTTGAAAATATATTGGGTAATAAGAGCTGTCTAGATGTTTCCAACATTTTTGGCTGGAGAAACAGAAAAATAATGTGTAAAACACTGAGTTTGAGAAGATTAGAGAGGGAGCAGGCTAGAGAAAAAATATTAGGAGTTATCTTTGGGCAAATTAGAATTAAAATTCCTATTAGACTTTCAAGTAGAGGTGTGAAATAGAAAGTTGAATATATGTGTCTGAGCTTTGGGGAGAAATCACATCCGGATATAAAAATTTGAACTTTGGAAGCTTACGGATATTACTTAAAGCCATGGAAGTAGATGAAATTGCCTAGGGAGTACGAGTGGGCAGGGAAGATATGCTGAAGAACTAAACCGTAAAGAATCTCATCAATTAGAGAGTGGGAAAAGTAGAAAGAACCAGCACAGGAGACTTAGAATGAGTGGCTAGGAAGACCCAAGGAACCCAAGGAGATCTTGTTCTAGAAACTAACTGAATAATATCAGAGGAAGAGGGAAGGGTAGGGGCTTGACTATATCAGAAATTTCTGAGAAGTCAAGTAT
The DNA here is from genome assembly GCF_000327345.1 of Myotis davidii. NCBI lineage: Eukaryota > Metazoa > Chordata > Mammalia > Chiroptera > Vespertilionidae > Myotis > Myotis davidii. Next base: position 795,793 of record NW_006285613.1, read on the forward strand.
GTAAGAACTTAGACTTGACCATGGGTTTGACAATATGGAGAAAAGACTGTTAGTGATCATGGCAAGTTGCAGTGGAGTGAAGGAGATGCAACTCTGGAATGGAATAGAAGAAAGAAAATGAGGAAGTTGAAGCAATAGGTATAGCTAGCTTCCTCAAGGAGTTTTCCTATAAAAAGAGAACAGAGAAATGAGCAGACAGCTGAAAGCAAAGAGCAGGAAGAACTTTTTTTCAAAATGGCATTTGAGTCTAATAGAAATATGTCATCAGAGAGAAAGAAGTCGATGATACAGAGAGAAAGTAAAATTATACAAGTTAAATAAGCAAAAACGGATTAAGATCTAGTCCACAGGAGGGGCATTTGGCCTTCTGTAGGAGAACACTTCTCCTACTGTAGCATATATGCTTTAGATCAATAGTCCAACTTTGTAGAGAGTTATCTATTTTATTCTTAGGTTTGGGTTTTTGGGTTCTCTTTTTAGTTGTAAAATAATGAGATGCCCTGTTGAGTCTTAGAGTATGTGTATCTCCATAAGGAGCCCCACATATGTGGAAATTACACATTCACCCCACGCACCTAAAGTAAGTGTGTGGCTCATGTTTGCAACACTTAAAGCAGGCAATCCTAGGGGAATCACCCAAGCTTTCAATAAAGGATTTCTTCAAATTGATCGCTCCAGAAACTATAAAAAAAAAAGTCACACACAACTCATAGTTCTTTAAGCAGAGTAATCTCAGCTAAATTAAAATTTGATGCAATGTTTAGACGCAGGGGTGGGCAAACTTTTTGACTCAAGGGCCACAATGGGTTCTTAAACTGGACCGGAGGGCCGGAACAAAAGCATGGATGGAGTGTTTGTGTGAACTAATATAAATTCAAAGTAAACATCATTACATAAAGGGGACGGTCTTTTTTTTTTTTTTAGTTTGATTCATTTCAAACGGACCAGATCCGGCCTGCAGGCCGTAGTTTGCCCACGGCTGGTTTAGAGGCTTGAGAAGATGTCCCATGGAGGGTGAGGGGGTGGGGGCGGGGAAATGGAAGGAAATGTCACAGAATGCATGAAACTGAATTTGGGGCCAACACTAATGAGAACTCTTTTAATTTTTTATTTTGGAAAATCTTGAATTTTTCATATATGACACAATGTAAGGCCCCTATACTATAGTGAGCCGATTTTAAAAGTATTTCTGAGTTTCCAATTCTGTATTTTTTCATCTATTTTTATGTGAGATATATATATATATATATTTTCAGATTCATGGCTATAGTTTTAAATAAATAACATATTTTGAAGTCATTACTAGAATAGCATACTCTTCCTTTTACTTTCACTTGAAATAACATAACAGTTTTCTAACAGTTCGTATTGAAGTGATTGGAAAACTACTAAATGTTATAAAAACACCTTATCCAGAACTCTGAAGAAACATTAAATTTTGAAAAATAATATATGCTACATTGCCTTGAAGTTTTAGACTATCTGAGATTTTATTTCAAAGTCAAAAGTTTAACAGTTGCCAATAATGATATGCAATTCAACTTCTATCATTTTTCCCCTCAGAATTATTAAGGTTTAACTTAAGCAGCTTCAAATAATTAAAATTTTCTCTCTACACATAACACTCTAACCAAGCCTGGAATTAATAAAGGTGCTTAATGTTCTTATTATATTTTTACTTCTATATATCACTGAATTAGTCAGCTGGGGCTACCATAACAAAATACCATAGGCTGGGTGGTGCAAGCAACAAGAATATATTTCTCACAATTCTGAAGGCTGGGAAGCCCAAGATCAAAATGACAGCTGATTCAGTTCCTGATGAGAACTCTCTTCCTGGCCTACAGATAGCTGCCTCCTTGCTGTATCCTCAGGTGGCAAATATAGAAAAAGGGTGAGAGGGGGTGGGAGGAAGAGGGGCTAAGGGGTGGGGAAGGAAAGGGAGAGGAAGGGAAAGAAGAAGAGAAAGAAAAAGAGATCTAGTCTCTTTTTCTTTTCTTACAATCCCATCCTTCATGACCACAGCTAACCCAAATTACCTCCCAAAGCCCCCACCGACCCACCAAATATCATTACTTTAGGAGGTAGGGCTTCAACATATGAATTTTGAGGGAACACAAACATTCAATCCATAAAACTCAACTTCTCATTTAATTAAGCAGAACAAAATATTGTGTCATTGCTAAGACATGTGAGCTGTCAGAGAGTACTTTGTCAAGAGCCTTCACATTGTGGCCATTTCTATGCACTTCTGTCCAAGAGTCAAACTAAGCAACCATGAGCACGGTATGAGGGCTTCTTCATAAAAACCATGGTCCTCACTGGGCCCCTAACCAAAGCATTTAACATCAGGCCAGGTACTTCAGGACACATTGGAAGAATATTTTATATGAGTGCTGTAATTGTACAATGCTTCATATAGCCTACTGCCTAGGTGAGTGAAGGTGGGGGGTGTATTTTCCTTTAATTTAGCCTTCAGATGGGCAGTAAATGAACCCAAAGACTAAAGTTTACTGAGCTGATAATTCAAGTAGTTACTTTTTTTTTTTCATTGAGCAGAAAGGAAATAATTTTATCATGTGCAAAACACAAGGGTTGGTTTAAGATCTTAAGAAATAAATTGGACCCGTAAATGGCTGACTTTTCTTGTCATCCCTTAAAAAAAATAGTTCCTTACGCTTGGAGACCTAAACCACAATATTGGTTTAGATCATTTTCCATAGGCCCACAGCCTTCAGATTAAACAGAAGTGAAGTAAAATAGCTTTTAAACATTAATGACTCCAAGCAATGTCAGGGCAGAACAAATAACTGGAAGGCAGATCCAGGTTTCACACACTGTTCTGGAAAAGACGCCCAAACAGCAGTTCAGCAAGGACCGCCTCTCTGCGCCCTGGGTTGTTTTCATTGCCTTTATGCTTATGTTTAGATGGAATAACAAAGAATGCAATGCATGATTCTGCCGGACGATTAAAAAATGAGAGACTTTATATGCGAAAACACTCCCATAAATATAGATAGAGAAAGATGCTCTGGACGAAAAAAAGTGAATATGTGGAAAAGAATAAGAACAACAAATAAAAGAGGACATGACTAGATTAGCTTGTACCAGTGCATTAATGGAACCTAAAGTTATTTTCACACCAAATCCCATCTCTATTTGTCTCCCTGTCACTCTCTCCATGTTGACAAGTCAGCCTTGACTAAGATTATTAACCCTGGAATGGCTAAGCATTCTTGAAGTAGGGTGTGAGAACAAAAGAAGCTGAAACTGTTCAGAGCTATAAGTATAGCTGAAAATGAAGAGTTCAGTCCATCAATGCACTTTCCCTAATGGAAGTGTGATGTCTGAGGTACACATTTGCAATGAAACATAAAAATGCAAGAAATCTATGCCTCTAAAAAATTTTCTAATTTAGAAAATTAGAGGCAATGTTTACAGAGTGGAGTCTATCTATATCTGAAAGGATACTGAAAAGGCCTCCATATGTTCTTTCTTTAAAAATGTTAATATTTCCTAAGTTTCTTTCCATTGAGCACCACATTTCTAAAGGCCCAGCTGCAGACTGGAGGCTCACCCAACATTTAGGAGCACTTATTGGAACTCTACGCTGCTCGGTGCTGAGGAAATTTTTCTTGAAGGACTAGGCTGCTGTACCATAGGTGCCAGTAATTTCAAAGAGAAGCCAAATTAGCTTGTCAGGCTGAACAATGAAGAAGTGGTGACACCTATGGGGAAAGGGCAGAGGGAGGTCGAAAACAAAATATTGGTTTTTCAGCTGCAGTAGGCACTCAAGATATGGTGAAATGTATTAAAGTCAATGTTCAGAAAGAATTCCCTTTAGAAATAAAGAAGATTCCATTCATATTTATGGAATTTTCTGACCAACAAGGTAATCCAACAGTGGAAAGAGCTAGAAGAGGATGATACGAAAACTCCTTCTAATATATTTCTAAGAGGATAGAAGCTTTCTGTCTGGAAGCTTGTGATTCCACTACCTAAGAGCAGATGGTTGAACCAGACTATTTCTAATATATATATTTATTTGTATAAGAAGGTCTGGCTCTGGGAAAGATGGAGTAGGCACACTCCATCTTCTCTCTCTCACACAGAATGCAACTATAATATAACAACTGGAACAGCTGTTTGAGAGCTCTACAAAGGAAAGAATAGCAGGTAGATTGGGAAAGAAGACAAGAGTTCAAAGTACCACCAAGCTTGTAATGAGTTTATACTTTTGTTAAATCCCTCAACCAGAATTCAGGTTAGCCAGAAACCCTGAAGTGGAAAAACTAAGGAGTGTCCTGATACACAGAAGAAGTAGGAGGAAAAGTCTTCTATTCTTTATTCCCCCTGTAGATTTGGATGCCCAAGACCATTTTCAAATGTTACTCTTTGGCTGGTAGGAACAAGTTGGCAAGAGTTAGTAGCCTGAGCCCTGGCTTGGTGATTAGTCAGATTTAGTTTTAAATGGTAGCTGTGCCACTCAAAAGTTCAGTAACCTTGATAATTACATAATTTCTCTGAGATTCCTTTTCCTCGTCAGCACAACAATAATAATACATTATAAGGCTTATATGCAAGTCATACTTCTGTGTTGCTAAAGGCTTTATCTGCAGGAAAATTCAATGTTTCTGAATTCATGTATAAAATGGAATACAAGTTATTTTATAACTTCCCAATTCAAGGTGTCATTTATGTCATTTCTTCAATCAAATGTCATGGGCTAAAGTTTTCAGGAAAATGTACAGATATAATTCTCAGTCATGTTACTCTAAGGTTAATTCTCTAGTTTCTTTTCCTGTGCCCACACAATAAGGTCAAATACACAAGTTCCTTTGATTAAAATCTCTGGTTGCCCTTGGCATTTAGATTGCCCTAGACATTTTAGTTGCCTCAAAATTCTCAAGCAGATTTTATTCTGCTTCTAGTCAAAATGGCAGAATAGGTAAACTCTGTGCTCACCTCCTCCCAAAACCACATCAAAATTACAGTTAAAGTATAGAACAACCATTATTGATAACCACATGAAGATGGTGGACATAAAAGGAGCCACATACTAAACCCAACAAGCTCAGGGGAGGCCTGCATGGTGGGCCTTGCAAATTCAGAGACCTAAAGTAACGACATAGGATGGTCTGAAATTAAAATTTTCTAACTAGCACTGGCCAGTGTGTTCAGTTGGTTGGAGTGTCAAATCCTGTGCACTAAAAGGTCATGGATTTGATTCCTCAACAGACACATACCTATGCTGCAGGTTCCATTCCCTGTCAAGGTGTGTACAGGAGGCAACCGATCGATGTATCTCTCTCACATCAATGTTTCTCTCTCTCCCATCCTCCGTCTCTAAAATTAAATTTTTTAATTTTTTTCCCTTTATTAAGATATTACAAATGTGTCCTTAGCCCCCCAATGTCCTCTCATCCCCCCAATCCTGCGCTCACCCTCACCCCCTGTTGTCCACATCCATCACTTATGCTCATATGCTTGCATACAAGTCCTTTGGTTGATCTCTCCCCCTCACCCCCACCCTCCCCTACCTTCCCTCTGAGTTTTGAGCATCTGATCAATGCTTCTCTGTCTCTACATCTGTTTTTGTTTATCAGTTTACGTTGTTCATTATAATCCACAAATGAGTGAGAGCGTGTGATATTTATCTTTCTCTGACTGACTTATTTCACTTAGCATAATGCTTTCTTAGCTCCATTCATGTTGTTGCAAATGGTAGGAGTTCCTTCCTTTTTATATCAGCATAGTATTCCATTGTGTAGATGTGCCAATGTTCATAGCAGCACAATTTACAATAGCTAAGATTTGGAATCAGCCTAAGTGCCCATCAGCAGATGGAATAAAATTGTTTATAAAAATTAAAAATTTTCTAACTAAAAGTGAGTCATAGCCGAAACTGGTTTGGCTCAGTGGATAGAGCGTCAGCCTGCGGACTGAAGGGTCCCAGGTTCGATTCCGGTCAAGGGCATGTACCTGGGTTGCGGGCACATCCCCAGTGGGAGATGTGTAGGAGGCAGCTGATCAATGTTTCTCTCTCATCGTTTTTTTTAACTCTATCTCTTTCCCATCCTCTCTGTGAAAAATCAATAAAATATATTAAAAAAATAAATAAAAGTGAGTCATAGCTAGTAGTCATGTCCTAGGCCAGTATCTTCCATGACAAAGGTCAATCTTCATCTTAACTGAGCCTGTCTTAACTGAGCCTATCTATAGTCTTTTTGCATCTACAATAACATACCTTTGCAATGTCAGAGTATTCTCCTTTTCCAGATTCCTCATAGCACAATCTCCTGCGAGAGCAGGAGACCACAGAATCCCTCATTGTTATTGTTATCATGTTAACTGTTAACTATACTAAACCCACAAATGTAAAAGTATGTATTTGTTTTACTTTTTATCCAATCCCAGATTCCCCCACTTTACTTTCTCCTGCCCCCCTAAACTATCACTAATTTAATGTAATCTCTTAGCCTCCTCCTTTGATTGGAATGTATAAAATAAGGTGCAAAACTGCCATTCTCTGGAGTATTTTCTCAGTCCTTTGAGACTATACTTCCCGGCAACTGTCTTCAGTTTGGCTCAAATAAACTCATAAAAATTCTCTACAGGTTTAAATGTTTCTTTGACAAGACTACCTGAACAGAATTCCTAAAACTAAGGATATAAAGAGTCACCATATCAAAGACAGTATAAGGGACAGAGACACAAAACAGGCAGGTCCCACACTCAGGGTGTGGCAATTAAAAATCTGGAGGGATTACTTGCCTGCAGAGGTCCCCCCGAGGAGTAGATGGCCCCCGTCTCACACCAGTGAGACCAGCGCACCAGTACCAGGAATAGGAGTCTCCATAACATCTGGCTCTGAAAATTAGCAGGGATTACACCCAACAAGGACAAGGGGCTACTGAAGACTGAGGCAAACATCTTAAGGGGCCAATACACAGACTCACCCACAAATTCACTAACTATAGGCTCCAGCACAGGGGCAGCTGCTTACACAGCACCAGGAACACACAAGGAGGAACTAAATTGACTAGTTTTGGGGTGAGGCTGGAGAGACAAGGGTCAACGCAGCTCTCTCTGGGGATGGAAGTGCTGGCAGGTGCTATTGTTCACTTCCCACCACCGAGCCAACCCAGTGCAGATATCAAATCTGTGCTATCCATTACCTTGGCTAAAACCGTTCTGCCTGGTGATTCCCTGAGACACTGCCCCACCCAACTCACCAGCTGGGTCCAAGGCTCTTCCAGCAAGTCCTCCACACAAATATCCTGTCTCAGCTCTCACTGAAGATTTCCCCCAAATCTCTCAGGGTCGAAAAATCCCAAACAAGCATCAGCCCACCTCAGTATGCCTTGTCACTCTTGCTAAGAGGCTCTGAGCTCAGCACAAGGGATAGCAGGTCTCAGTTTGCATTGTAACTCCCATCAGGTGGCCCTAAGCCTGGCATAAGCAGTGGGCCTGGATCTTAACATCAACTAAGCAACCGCAAGCCTAGCACCAGCAGCAGCTGACCCTGACCTGCACCAAAGTACCTGCCAAGAGGCTCCAGAAGCAACATATACAGTGACCATTTTCAGACCAAAGTACAGCACCACAAACCAGCTCCACAAATGACACGCCTGAAGGGCAGACTCAGCTGGAATCAGAGCCCAACTAAAACAACTCCCACCCTGTGGTCAGCACCCACACAACAGATCATCCTGTGTAGTCATGGTCAGCCCTCACAGCCAGTCATCCTAAGGATCAGCCCACCCACCGATGTGCTAACAGCAATTAGGCTCAACTGCAACAGAAGAGCACACACAACCCACACAGGGGACACTCCTAAAGCACCCAGCTCAGGTGAACAGGGAGACTGTGCCACTATGCCCCACAGGACACCTTCTGTATAAGGCCACTCCATCAAGACTGGGAGACATAGTACTACCTAATACATAGAAACAAATACAGAGAAGCATTTGAGGAGACAAAGAAACTTGCCCTAAAAGAAAAAAAAAATACAGGACAAAAGTTTAAAAAAAGAACTAAAGGAATGAAGATGAGCAATCTACCAAATACTGAGTTCAAAACACTGGTTATAGTAAACTTAAGGAAAGAATAGATGAACTCAATGAGAACTTCAACAAAGAGATAGAAACATAAAAATGGAGATAGAAAACATAAAAAGGGTCATTCAGAAATTAAGAACATATTCGAGGAAAGTAATAACAGATTAGATAAGCAGAAGATCAAATAAGTGATCTGGAAAACAAAGTAGCAGAACACACCCAATCAGAACAGCAAAAATAAAAAGGAATTTTTAAAAAGAGGATATTTTAAGGATTTTAAGGAACTTCTGAGACAATAGCAAGTGTACCAACATTATCATCATAGCGGTACTAGAGGGAGAAGAGAGAAAAGGATTGAAACTCTAATTGAAGAATAATGACTGAAACCTTCCCTAATCTGATGAAGGAAACAGACATACAAGTCCAGGAAGCAGAGTACCAAACAAGATGAACCCAAAGAGGCTCTCACCAAGATATATCAGAACTAAAATGCCAAAGGTTATAGATAAAGGGAGAATATTAAAAGCAGCAAGAGAAAAGCAGTTAAGTTACACACAAAGGTGCTGCCATAAAACTTTCAACTGATTTCTCAACAGAAACTTTGCAGGCCAGAAGGGATTGGCATAAAATATTAAAAATTTCTCATGTAAAAATATATTAATATCCTAAATAACTTGTTCATTTCCTTTACAAAAAAAATGCTGTTAAATTTTCCTTCATAATGTTTCAAAGGAATGGTTGCTCAAATTGTGACTTCAAAGGGTAATACCATTCTATAATTTCTTGATTTTTAGGAGTTTTAGAATATATAAATGTATAAGAAATGTTTCTTCCCTAGTAAAACCTAACTAAATAGTTAGTCTCTATTTAAAGGCGAGCTCAAGAGCATGTACATGCAAAGATCAGGCAAAATCTCTCATAATCAGGTTGTGAACTTCTTAAAAGGGGGGGCGGGGCACATCTCATATTTTTCTACCTTGCTTAGCATATTCAGCACAATTGGGCTGACAGATGATCACAACCAATTCTAGTTCCCAGGTAGTCAAAGCCTGGACATTCTACAAATTCAGTAAAATAGGGTAAAAATTCAAAAGGTAACCCTGTGAGTTTTAAAGTACCTTTTTTTTCATGATAAAGCAATTTAGTATTCTATAGAAAGCACTACATAAAAGTTCACTTCTTTTTTTGTGACTCATTCAGGACTAGTCTAGGTCAGTGATGGCGAACCTCATATTTTTGGTTGATTTTTCTGTGTTAAATGGCATTTAAATATATAAAATACCTATCAAAAATATACATCTGTGTTTTACCATGGTTGCCAATATCAAAAAATTTCTATATGTGACACGGCACCAGAGTTAAGTTAGGGTTTTTCAAAATGCTGACACGGTGAGCTCCAAAGGTTCGCCATCACTGGTCTAGGTGGACCCATGAGAAAAGGGTTATTTAATATAACAAAAGCCCTTTTTATCAGTAGTTAAATAAACCTCTTCAGAACCACAAGTGATTATCTTATTAATTTGTTTTCCTTCTTTTTTGTCTCACATAATTATTTTCAACTTTCTATATCAGCCTATTATCTTTTTTATAATTTAAAAGATAACAGTGGCTTTCCATGAATGCATTTAAAACCTTGCAAACCCCTCTCTTAGTGAGGAAAAAAAAAAACAACTTAAGGATTAAGCCAATTTTGTCTTCCTTCGAATGAATCCTTTTTTAAAAAAGGAAATGTCTATCATTTCTCCACCACATATTTCTTTCTACCATCTTCAATATGGTTCCTCATGAAGGATCATGAGGAGACTCACACCCTGAATATTTATGACTTTCATACAATATACTGTATAAGGACGCCCTAGATGACTAAGTGAAAACTATACTGGTGCCACTTGTATCTTTAGCCATACGTACATAGCTCAAGGAACATGATCAGCAGTACTGGCCCAATGAAGATTTAGTTTCAGATTGTGTCACCATATATGCATGATATCTTGACAGGACGTAAATCAACTCCGTATATGACAATGGTTTGGGAATTTATAAACATATAAATATATTCTTTCAGACCAATTTTTTTCACAGATCCACAGCCTTAAATGATCAACTGAGATGATTATTTCAAAAATGTCATGTGCATACAGAAATGATATGACCAAAAAACTTCTGTTTCGGCTCAGTGGATAGAGCATCAGCCTGCGGACTGAAAGGTCCCAGGTTCGATTCCGGTCAAGGGCATGTACCTTGGTTGTGGGCACATGAAGGAAAGTTTTACTTTACTCCAGCCTTAGTACTTGGATTTATCACACATGGTCACAGATGACTATCATTCAACTATTGCTGGATCTAGTTTTCTTGGAAAATAATGGTCATATTCTTAACCTTGTGTGCTATTGCTTTAAGCAAGGCTACACATTCATGCTTAAAGACTTTCAAGAAAATTAAGAAACTTAGAATGAACATTATAGGAATCATAGAGCCCATAAGAATTCATTATAGGAATCATGGAGCCCATAAAAATTAATCTCTTAAGAGATTAATCTTCTGATTTCAGTTCACTCCATTGTAAGCACACAACCAAGACCACTTAGCAATAATTTGGGGCATGGTGACATTAAATTTTAATGTGTCACTAGAAGATAAAGGAAATGTCAACATTCAAAGCCACCTAATACCTCACAGCTCTATGTACCAGGAAAATGAAAAACACTTTTGTGATTTGCATATTTTAGCAAGCATTTCTCTATCTCAAGTAACAGGGTTTTTTTTTTTATTCTTTTGTACTTTATAGCAGTTACAGAATAGAGAAAACTATCACACTCTTCTCCCCAGTCACCTCAAATATACCCTATAGGTTGAATTAAGTTTTTATCTAATTGGCTAAGAGAACATAAACTTCTCAGAAGTGAATTGGGCCCTGGTAAGTGTGGCTCAGCTGGTTGAGTGCTGTCCCATGCATGAGTAGGTCACCTGTTGGATTTCCAGTCAGGGCACATGCCCAGGTTGTGGGCTCAATCCTCAGTAGGGGCATGCGGGAGGCAACGGATCAATGTTTCTCACATCAATGTTGCTCTCTCTCTCTCTCTCTATCTCTCTCTCTCTCTCTCTCTCTCTCTCTCCCCCATCTTCTCTCTCTAAAGTCAATAAAAAACATATTTTTAAATAAGTGAATCGGGCACACAGAGCAGAAGGAGAGACCTCAGAGGGGCCTTCCCTAGCTACTGGTTCAACAGAAAGCAAGGCTGCTAGGGATACAGTACACATAACATAAACTATACAATGAGAATAACATTATCTACATTAAGGAATTATGAAGATTAGATGAGAAAAACCTATTAATAACAGAGTCATCTTAGGCTTAGCACTCTCAACCCCTATACATAATCACACAAACTCAGTTTTATTTCCTCAAATGTTCTTACCTCTCTTCACCTGCAGTGACCCTTGCATGATCCAAGAAAATCCCCAATTTTTCTGTGGCACCATCTTATCTAATCAGAGCTTGTATCATTCTGGGAGACTCATGATCAAACACTTCCATTAAAGGAAATGTTGGCAAACTTTAGGCACTCTTGAATCTTGAACCAAACTTGGAATCAGCAAGGTCACATTTTTATCTGGAGGAAAAAATTTGGAGTCTGTACTAGGGTCCCTTAACCACATCTCTACCTCCTGGTCTTCAGCCTTCTAGAAAGCCCACATACATTTTTGCAATTCAATTGAACAAATATTTCTTAGGAATAAGGTATATGTTTAGTGCTGGGACACCAATAGTTAACAACAGAGATATGTCTCTGTTCAGGAGTTTGATAATCAAATAGTAACACAGTTAACTTATTATGTAGCTACAAAGAGTGAGAAGTAACATGAATGAAAATCATGGTGAGAAAATGGGTGTGTGTGTGTGTGTGTGTGTGTGTCAAAGAGATAAAGGAGGGG
>NW_006285613.1:808058-810793 GCF_000327345.1 Myotis davidii
TGGAATGAGATAATCAAATAGTAACACAGTTAACTTATTATGTAGCTACAAAGAGTGAGAAGTAACATGAATGAAAATCATGGTGAGAAAATGGGTGTGTGTGTGTGTGTGTGTGTGTGTCAAAGAGTTAAAGTAGGGGTGATGAAGAATCTAAGAAATTTTGGGAAGGATCAGTTTAAGTTAAAGAAGTAAAAAAAGAGGGATATGAATATATCTGGGAAGGCCCTGAACCAGAAAGGGGTACTATCAGGGAAGTGCAGTGTAATTCTTGGTGGAGACCAGTCAGAGGTAGGGCAGACCAGTGCTTGCTGGCCACATTAAGGATTCTGAGATTTTCCCTGAGGGCACTAAGAAATGATTGAAGGATTTTAAGCAAAGGAATGACAAAGATCTCATTTATGGTAAGATATAAATACCATGAAGAGCACTGAGGTTGCAATATGGAGAGTACACTGCAGAGGGCATAAATTTGGAAGCATGGAGACCACTCCACAAGCCTTGTGCCAATCCAATTGAGAAATGGTAACCACTTGGACTCAGGTACTGACCATGCAGATGGAGGGAATGGACAGATTAGTGATGGGTAATAAAGAGAGAGAGAAATCAAGGCAATTTTCAAATTTCTGAGGATCTAACAATCTTTATAACTATATGAGATGGATAATGTTATATATAACCTATATATAATGTCATATATAGAAATTTGTGCATTTGACAAATATTTCTGGAGCTCCCAGAAAAGTGATTTACAGTGATAGTGACTTGACTTGGAATACTGTTTCTGTCTCTTATTAAGGATGTGACCTTGAGCAAGGTTGTTAACCATAATAAGTATGAGGATCCTCAAACACTGTCCTGAACCAGCTCTGAGATTGCTGAGATTCCAGAGGTTGTGTAAAACTGGTGGAATCCACATGGCAGAGGTGGATCCTGCTCCTTAGAGATCTGATCATGCACCATTGTCATAGAGAGCAGCATCAAATCCCATTCTTCTCACTGAGTCACCCGTACTGTGTCACCTGAAAGTGAACAGGCATTTCAGAAGGGTCTTCCTGAGCTAACAAATGCCAAGAACGTGCCAAATGGCTGCTTCTCTCCAGGGGTAAAGGTTGTTACAGCAGCATTTGCAGATGTTGGTATCTGTAGGGTAACAGATTAGGTGAAACAGATGGGCCTAGTGTAGGAATTCTAGCATTCCAATGTCATTTTATTCCCTTTTCAAAATTACACTTATTTCAAAATGGACACAGTCTCAAGGCCAGAAATACAATATTTGATGGAGACCATGAGTAATTAAAAAGAACATGCCTGAATGAGCAATTCAGCAGATACTCATTTCTGGCTGGTGCTTTTAAAAAGAATCCAGAAATGAGAATTTTTATGAGAACTCTCCAAATATTTAAATGCTGGATCAATTTTTTTAAAAAACGAAGTGATATGTGAGTCAAATAAAACCCATCTGAAGCCCAGATGCAGTCCCTTGGCCTCCAGTTTGGAATCTCTGGTTTCCACTCCCTCACCTGGTCCCCTCTGGATCAAGTAACTGGGGATGAGTGAGTAGGATGGAATTTAGGCTGTGATAGTAGAGCAGTGTGATGCTGACACAGAAGCCTGCCTTCCCGAATGAGGAATGTTCCAATCAGATGAAGTGACACAGAACATAAATGTAGGAAAAGGAATGGACATTTGAAACTGAAGGACAGATACTAGTAATTCAATCACTTTATAATGAACTAGGGGCCCGGTACACGAAATTCGTGCACTGGGTGGGGTGTGGGGGAGTGTCCCTCAGCCCAGCCTGCCCCCTCTCACATACTGGGAGCCCTCAGGCGTTGACCCCCATCAATCTCCAATCGCAGGATCAGCCCCTTGCCCAAGCCTAATGCCTCTGCCAGAGGCGTCAGGCCTGGGCAGGGGACCCCCAAACCCCTCTGATTGCTGGCTCTGCTCCTGGCCCAGGCCTGATGCCTCTGGCCCAGGATTCAGGCCTGGGCAGGGGACCCCCATCTCCCTCTGATCGCTTGCTCCACACCCCCGCCCAAGCCTGACGCCTCTGACCCAGGCTTCATGCTTGGGCAAGGGGACCATCATATCCCCCCAATCCCTGGCTCCACCCCCGACCCAGGCCTGATGCCTCTGGCCCAGGCATCAGGCCTGGGCAGGGGACCCCTAACCCCCTCCGATTGCTGGCTCCACCCCCCGCCCAGGCCTGATGCCTCTGCCAGAGGAGGTGATCCTCATCACCATCCGATCGCTGATCACCGGATCGGCCCCTTGCCCAGGCCTGAGGCCTCTGGCAGAGGTGTCAGGCCTGGGCAGGGGACCTCCAGCTCCCCGTGGTTTCAGGCTCCGCCCCTGCCCAGGCCTAAGGCCTCTTGGCCAAGTCATTAGGCCTGGGCAGGGGACCCCCACCTCCCCGCGATCTCCCTCTCTGCCCCTGCCCAGGCCTAACGCCTCTGGTTGAGGCTTCGTGCCCGGGCAGCGGGGACCCACAGTGGCAGCAGCCCTGTGATCGTGGGCTCTACTTTAGGCCAGGCAAGGGACCCCTAGCTCCCTGGACTGCCAGCTTTGACCCTGCCCAGCTCCCATCGCTGGCTCCACCCCTACTTCCTGCTATCACTGGCCAGGGCGGCAAAGGTGCCTGATTCTCCGATCAGGGTAGGGCCGTCTTTGCCCTGCCCCCCCGCTCTTAGCTACCCCCTGGGTTTCCGATCACTCTCAGTGGCAGGGGGGTT
>NW_006285613.1:810830-815199 GCF_000327345.1 Myotis davidii
ACTGTCAGTGGCAGGGGGCTTCTTCCTGCTTTCCCTTTCGCCTCCCTGCATTGTGCCTACATATGCAAATTAACCTCCATCTTTGTTGTCAGTTAACTGCCATCTGAGTTGGCAGTTAATTTGCATATAGCCCTGATTATCCAATGAAAAGGGTAGCGTCGTACGCCAATTACCATTTTTCTCTTTTATTAGTGTAGATTACAAGTTTCTGAAAAGGAAGCATGTCTGCCTTTTGTATGTACTCTGACTTTAGCACAATTTAAGGATGTCAGATTTTTAAAGATTTAAAACCATCGAATTCCATTTCTTTGATCTGCAAAATGGAACTCTTTGTAAGAAATCAAAGCAATATTCTTACACATTAAAAAATGCTCTCAACAATGTTTCTTCTATTCAGTTTAAGGATGAGCAAATGCTGCTGGAATAAAAATAAGTCTGATACTCATGTATGTCTATGAAGAATAACCGGCAATTTCTCTCTGTCCAAGTTTCCTTAACTGATTCTGAAAGGTTTGTTGTAAAGATGAAACTCATAGCATTTCTCCTAAAATCGGTGTTCAAGGTACAGAAGTCGCCATATGTATCATCACAAGTTAGTGCTGCAAGTTTGAGGTCTATGCTGAGAGAGATACAGAATGTTCAATATATACCTGGCAATGAGATCATTTATATTCTTGTTTTCCAGTCCAAGAGGCCTTGGAGCAAAAGAAAGGTAAGGGAGACATTAGGAGAGAAGGCATGACCTTTGCAAGAGCAGAGAAGACGGATATAAATGGGAGTGAAGAACATGCAGAGGAGTACAAGTGCTGGTGAGGATGTGGAGAAAAAGCAACTCTTGTGCACTGCTGGTGGGAATGCAGACTGGTGCAGCTACTGTGGAAAACAGCATGGCATTTCCTCAAAAAGTGAAAAATGGAATTTTCATTTGACCCAGTGATCCCACTTCTAGAACTGTATCCCAAGAAACCAGAAACACCAATCAGAAAGGATATATGCACCCATATGTTCATAGCAGCACAATTTACAATAGCTAAGATTTGGAAACAGCCTAAGTGCCCATCAGCAGATGAGTGGATTAAAAACCTGTGGTACATCTACACAATGGAATACTATGCTGCTGTAAAAAAGAAGGAATTCTTACCATTTGTAACAGCATGGATGGACCTGGAGAGCATTATGCTAAGCGAAATAAGCCTGTAAGAGAAAGATAAATATCACATGATCTCACCCATTTGTGGAAAATAATGAACAACATAAACACAAAAATGGAACCAGAGACATTTAGAAGCATCAAACAGACTGTACAATCTATGAGGGAAGGCGGGGGGGGAGGGGATGAAGTGGTAAGAGATCAACCAAAGCAGTTGTATGCATGCATATGAGCAAAACCAATGGACACACACAGTAGGGAAGTGAGGGCTTGTGCTTGGGGGTGGGAGTGGCCATGGAGAGGTCAATGGGGGAAAAGGGGGACTCATGTAATACTTTAAGCCAGTGGTTCTCAACCTTCCTAGGGTCATTCGACCCCCAAAGGGGTCGCGACCCACAGGTTGAGAACTGCTGCTTTAAGCAATAAAGAATTTAAATTTAAAATTATATATATATATCATCTGTCTCAGTGGTGGTTACCTTCTAATGTACAAACGTTTAAAGAAATCATAGTAAATACAAATACACTACAGTAGGAGAAATATGTGAAATTACACTCATTCACACTCAATTGAAAATAATAAATTAGTAGTTCAGGTGTAAGTACACCTCTATTTTTAAAAGAGGTAAGGGATCTTTGACAATGGAGACAATGTTATTTTTTTAAAAGAGGTCATTCCAATATATCAAAATATGTTTATTTTTTTAATTTCTTAAAATCTTCTTGTGCTTTATAATTTGGCCCAAGGACCACCTCATTTACCTTCCACTGTGGTGGTAAATAGATGGTACTTCCTTGGGCACTTTATCCTGCTTGCTGAGAATGAGCACGGGTGAAGCTAAGAAGGCACATTGCTGCTAAATCATTGTTTTCATCTCATTTTTCAAATGTAATTTCCATCCAGTCTCTAAGAAACCCCTTCAAACCATTGCAAGAAACATTCACTTCTAAAAATAAATGTATTTTTTCCTACTGCTATTTCAACTTACCTAAAAATGAAACCAATTACCCAGTGACTATTACTCTTAAAATCTTCATTAACCTAGGAGGGCACAGCCTTTTTAAACTTACACTTACTCTTTATATACTAGTATTTTTACATGCTACCCCAAGTAATCACTTTACATTTATGAAACTGTCTTTTCTCACCCTCACAGACACAATGGCTGCTTCTTCACTCAGTTGTATTGACGGGGTAGGAATTTGCTGGCTAACATGCTGTAATTAGCAAAAGGGAAGGCTTCTAGAAGTTGATATTTTGTTTCACATAGATTTCTACCAAGATTAGATGCATATCTTGACTTATCCAAAATTACTTTTTTTTTCCTCCTAATTTGAGGAAACAATCTTTAGCAACCAACATTTCTCAGGAGATATTTCAGCAGGTCTGTGCAATGCTGGAGTGCCTTTCTTTATCATTTCGATTCCATGTACTTGAGAAGGGATAAGAGCACAGGTAACATTCCAAGCTCAAACACCATGAAGTTTTGTGACTTCAGCAATAATCCTAAAATGGAGAAAAATGTATCATTGTGTTTGATGTACTTCCTGAGAATTTTTCAGCGTCTTCAGGTGAAGCTTAACCTGCCTGTTGAGAGTGTAAAGTGTTTAATTCTTAGTAAATAGTATTGCTTGGAAAACCCAAATAAAAGTCAATGGTGCTTGAAAATACTTTTGAGTTTCTCCTCAGGAAGGCTATATCAAGGCTGAATGGTTTGGTTTAGAAGTCTCAAGCAGGAATTCATAAAATTAAATAACAACAGAAAACTGACCACTTAGGGCGAGCCTGATGCTATGACATGTATCTTGCTTGGTCTCTTAAAATTACTCAGGTAGCACTGGTTTTAGGGGCTTAGTCCTATTTGCTTCAGGTGCTTCCTTCCAAGTCATTGAATGCCTCGTGGCCTAGGCAATATGATGCCTTTCCTTTGAATAAAGCACCTGACTTGCCTAGCTTTTCTTCCATTTATATACAGAAAAAAATGCCATAACTAAAACCTGTTCTGTGGTTTCCTCCTTCAGTAAGTGAATTAGTAAAAGATGAATAACTCCTGAATAAGTTGATGTGAGTAGCATGAATCACAGAGTGCCCTAGAGGCACTTAACACTGAGAGTCAATGTCCCCACGCATCAGACTGAAAGTCTTCTACCCAGAAACACCCACAGCTCCTAACACACCCAGTGCAACCCCCAACTAAGGACCACTATCTTATAAAAAACCCTTATTTTACAGATAATTGAATTGATGGTTCCCTCATTTAAAGAATGAATTAAAATCAGAAGCCAAACCTCTTTGACTTCAAATTTATGTTCTTTCCTAAGTTGAGAGGGTTTGTCCTACTGCTATGATATGATATATACAAATAATTTTGTAATAAAAAATTAAATTTGTTTAAATTTTATCTTGGATTATTTTCTAGCTCTTCCATACATGTATACTTGTGAGCAGTCACCAGACTGTCTACCGCAGAGCTCATAGAAAGATGCTTCTGAAGACAAATCTCAATATCAAAAACCACACATGAATTATTTAACTAATTTTGTTTCACCCACATTAGATTTTCATGTTTCTTTGGAATAACTAACTTAATAAATGAAATAATAGATGAGAAATAAATTTGTAAATTATAAAACAAGACAGATATTATTTTATTTGCATACTTGTTTATATTCATTTTAATATTTATTAATGTATTATTACTAGTTATTAATATCATTATATTCTCTTTTAACTGAGCTATTTTATGAAACTCAACATTTCTCATTTTTTTTTCTTTTTCTGCAATCTTCTAGAAATAACTATTGGTTTTAATTTTTTTAAGTTTTTATTTATTGGTTTGAGATAGAGAGAAGGAGAAGGAGAGAGAGAGAGAGAGAAACATCAATTTGTTGTTCCACTTACTTATGCATTCATTGACTGATTCTTGTATATGCCCTGACCTGGGATTGAACCCGCAACCTTGGTGTATTGGGATGACACTCTAACCAAATGAGCTACTGGCCAGGGTGGTTTAATTTTCTATAGCTGTATAATCTTGAAAATTTCTTTCTACCTTATCCTCGATTTGCTTCTTTCCCCAAGTTCTAGTAAAATAGGAGACTCGTGTGTGTTATTTTCTCACGTTTGTGTTGTTTCATAGGCCTTCCAGTTGCAGCACTGTGCCTTTTCCTGATTGTAAAGATTTTTCTTAAAGACTAGTTATTAGATATGTAGACTTA
>NW_006285613.1:818454-826357 GCF_000327345.1 Myotis davidii
CATAAAAAGCAGATTGGAAAGAGAAAAGAACTTTCAGAAATTAAATACTATGTATTTGAAATCATTTTTCTATCCCTTGTCTCAATCATCTAGTTCCTTTCTCCTTATGGTATGTATTTTCAGGTATAGCCAATGTTTTTTAGTTTAAAAGCAAAGACTTTCTAAACCATTTCTATTAATTATCAGATGCAATAAAAAATGAGGGTTTACTTAGGTTTTTTTTGTTATTGTGGTGGTGGTGTTTTTGTTTGTTTGCTTGTTTGTTTGTTTGTTTGTTTTACGAAATAAAGAGGCAGCTATCACCTTGCAAGTATATTGGATACAGCAAAGGGATCCATGAGATTTAGAGCTTAAAGATGGAGTTTCGAGCAAATGCAGAAGTAAAGGCCATGACTGGGTAATGAGGACCCAGAAAGAGGTATCTAGCCTTCCAGACAAATAGCTGAAGGAAGGAACAGAGGAGCAACGGGGAACTCACAGTTCAGGAACAGATCAAAGACCTTTCCCTCAGCTCACAGATTAGATGTAGTCACCAACTATTTAGTGATATCAAATTAGAAACTATTATAGAAATATACTCCATACTACTTGTAGAACGTTGTACATGATTTCCCATTATGCAGCCTAAGCTCAGTCATATGCAACAATTCCTTCTATTGTATTGTCTTCTTGAAAGTCTAGGTGAAAGCCCCCTTCAGATGTGATGATATGCTGTTACATGAACTGCAAAGGACCCTTAAGTATCCAGCCTGTTATTTAAGGCTCCAGTGGGTAGAGGCAACCATAATTGGTGAGCAACCTACAATCTTTCCTCACCTTCTACTTGTGGAAAGTAGAATTCTAAGAATGTCTCCACCGACCGTCATCCTTATATAATCTCCCCTGTGTGCAGAAACTATGACTATGATAAACTGTCACTCCAGTGATCATATTATCACTAGAGGCCCAGTGCACAAAAATTCGTGCACTCAAGGGGGTTCCTCAGCCGACCTGTGCCCTCTTACAGTCTGGAAGCCCTCAGGGGATGTCTAACAGTCTGGCCTCCCTCTGCAGGAGGTGACCAGCAGGCCAATCAGGGGACGGCATAGGCAGTGAGCGTCTGGCCCTGCCCTCCATTGCACTACTGCCACCGGTGGCCTCTCTCTGCAGGAGGCAACTGCGGATGATCAGGGGATAGCACTGGCCCCCATCACCCGCAGCTGGTCACTGCCACCCCCCCTCCACCTCATCACTGTCCCCTCCCTCTGCCCCCTAACATGCCTTGGCTGGCCTGGCACCACCTGCGTGCCAGCCCCGCCCCCCAGTTGTTCTGCCATTGGGTCAATTTGCATATTACACTTTTATTATATAGGATATGTAACAAAGGGATCTTGCAGATGCAATTAAGTTTACTAATGTGTTAACCTTACCAGTAAGAGAGATTATCTGGGTGGGCCACATTTAACTGCATGATCCCTTTACCAACAAAGAGATTTTTTCCAGGGAGATTCAAAGCACAAAAAAGGATGTCCAGGGCAATTCTCCATTGCCGAGATGAAAAGAACCCTGTCAAAGGTGAGTTCCAGGAACTGAGAGAGGTCTCCTACTGATAGCATGGTTTGAGATAGAGAGAAGGAGAAGGAGAGAGAGAGAGAGAGAAACATCAATTTGTTGTTCCACTTACTTATGCATTCATTGACTGATTCTTGTATATGCCCTGACCTGGGATTGAACCCGCAACCTTGGTGTATTGGGATGACACTCTAACCAAATGAGCTACTGGCCAGGGTGGTTTAATTTTGTATAGCTGTATAATCTTGAAAATTTCTTTCTACCTTATCCTCGATTTGCTTCTTTCCCCAAGTTCTAGTAAAATAGGAGACTCGTGTGTGTTATTTTCTCACGTTTGTGTTGTTTCATAGGCCTTCCAGTTGCAGCACTGTGCCTTTTCCTGATTGTAAAGATTTTTCTTAAAGACTAGTTATTAGATATGTAGACTTAGTACCTTCTCTAAAAAATCAGTTTCCTCATCTGTAAAATGGAAATAAAACTACCTAACAAAGTTGTTTTAAAAATTAAAAATAGAGCATTTTCTGCCCCAATCTTCCTTTTTCCAATTTATATTTAGATTACAAATAAGTAAAAAATAAAATAGAAAAAATAAAATTAGGAAAAAACAATATGCTAATACTCTCCTTATATTTATGTAAATAAATATTAGATTCAAAAAACTAAAACCTAATAACTCGTTTAAGATTTTTGACTTACTACCAACAAGAGTTGAAGTCCTTTGATCTAGTAGACAAACAGCAAAGTACTAACTGCTCATCTGTTTCTAACTAAGAGGATAAAGAACAAGGGGACCAAAAGCTCATAAAAAGTATAAATCTACAGATTAAAGAGGATGATACCTTATTCTATATTAATAATGATGATGAAAAATAGCCTCCATTCTAAAATCACCTTAGAGCTGACACATCACCTTGGTTTACACTATTTTATGAGAACTGAGCAGCTGTAGAACCAACAACATGAATAATGTATGGGAATGAAGAGTAAAATTAAATGACTGTAAAAAGCTGTGAAAAAAGAACTTGACTAACAGCCTCAGATTACAAAGGACAACTAGAATAAGTAGGTGATAGGGGCAGGTTTCAGCTAAAGCTTAGATAATTTCTTAATTATCAATACTACCTTGTCATAGAAAGGATTAAGGATGGAGAGGAGTTTTCACTGGGTAAAGCAAAATTTGTCAGAACTGTGATACAGTAGGTCACATTTCCTGGGAATCTGGATTATATGACCTATAATGTTCCCTCCAACTCTTAGGTTCAATGAGCTGAAGAAGATAAATAACAAAGAGTTTAAAGAGACACGAAGGAGAATTCAAATTTGACCAAAATCATCTATTAAGTGGAATACTCGATACTTGGGAAATTAAATGAACTAGATAACTCTCTTCAAAGATAGAATCTTTAAGAGTTTTAGAACTTGCATCCAAATTCAGATAGGGTGAATGTTGTGCAAGGTATACAAAATTACAACTACCATCTAAACAACACATCAAGAACTCAAATTTTTTATTGCTTAAGAAGATAAAAAAATTAATAACTTTTGCTGTTGCTCTAGTGCCTTAAGTATAGCAGTAGCTATGTACCTGCCTGGCAACTGGTGTTTCTTTAAAAACAAAACCACTTTTGACCATTTTCTTCATCTCAAAATATCATTTTGCTGTCTACCAAGAGAATCTCGGAAATTAGATTCCTTGTGCAGAAAACATGTCTTGAAAATACACAAAAGGAGTACTTTGGGGTTTGGATTGCGTGCTTGAGTGTGTGTAGGCTGTAAATGAGGAACAAATATACCCAAGATTGACAGCAATTGGGTAAATGTTCCTCACAGTGGAAAATTTGAGAGACTTTTCCACTAACACAAAACCAGAAAATAGCAAGACTGGACACTCCAGGAATTTTAACAATCTTCACAGGTCCCTAGTAATTATAAAAATAAAAGTCTTCATTTCTGAGACATAATTGAAGGTCCATAACTGATATTTGGCACTGAGCTCTCTGTTTTCTCACCACTGGTCACAACTTTTTAAATGAGGTAATGGAAATTCATGTTAAGAAAGAATGTCAAAATTGCATCAACTTCTTTTTTCTGTTTTTAGGACTGAATCATTTATTTATATAGCTCTAGTTGAACTTTAAGTCTTATTTTACTTCTCCTTGAGAACATTTCTATTTCCTTATGATTTAATATTCTCTTTGAAATTCAATTTCATTACATTCTAATCAGAACTACAGTGACTAGAGATAAGAAGTATATATTGCCCTGAGTGGTTTGGCTCAGTGGATAGAGCATCGGCCTATGGACTGAAGGGTCCCAGGTTCAATTCCAGTCAAGGGCACCAAAAAAAAAAAAAAAAACAACAAAGAAAAAAAAAGAAGTATATATTGTAAGGATCATTTTTTTATTTAAGAAAAATGTGTCTTAGTACTAATAAATTCCATCCTTTTTAAGTATAAGCTTTATTTTCCCAGAAATTTTTTCTAAACAGGTATTTCTTTGGATTTTTATTTAATAAACAATTATTGCATAACTATTCTATGCCAGAAATACAAAAATACTCAGGATATATATATGAATGAAATATATTCCCATATCCTCAGAGGTGAACTCTTCAATTAGGGAGACAGACTTGTATACAATACTTTAAGAATGTACAAGGTACTCAAGACAATCACAAAGAGGAGATGTCAAATTCTGGTCTTAATGTGGTAGGTGCACTTAAGTAGATCATTGATGAACATTTTTAAGTGTCAAATCTGAAATGTTATTCATTATATAGCATTGTGTCTACAGAAAATCAGAATCAAAGTAATCATTCTTCATGAAATATTTTTTAGAAATGTAATTTGCCATAAATAAAAGGCCCCTGTGTTTTTATAAATATGAAGTGTTGTCGGTCTACTATCTTATTTATTTATTTATTCATTCATTCATTTTTAGAGAAGAGAAGGGAGAGTGATAAAGAAACAGAAACATCAATGAGAGAGAAATCATCTATTGGCTGCCTCCTGCATGCCCCTTACTGGGGATTGAGCCAGCAAACCCAGTATGTGCCCAACCCAGCAATCGAACTAGTGACCTCTTGTTCATGGGTTGACACTCAACCACTGAGCAACACCAACTGGGTTACTATCCTATTTCTTATTTAAAGTAAAATAAAATATACATTCAGCTTTCTTTTATTTCTGGTAGTTCTACCAGCCTAAATGCCTTGATCAACATTCCCATTCCCTTAGTAATCATATGTCTTCTGCCAAAATCAATGGTTGGAAAATGGAAGGAAGGAAGGAAGGAAGGAAGGAAGGAAGGAAGGAAGGAAGGAAGGAAGGAAGGGAGGGAGGGAGGGAGGGAGGGAAAATTTTAAATTAAAAAGTTGCATCCAGAAAAAAAAATTAATACTATCACAAATTAAATGAAATCTTGATCTTGTGTTCTGAAATAGCATTATGGCCAGTGAGCTTAAGGATATTCTCTCCCACTGCTTTCACTAGACATAAGTGGAGTGGAGTCTTCAAGGACTCCCTTCCCTTCCCTTCCCCTCCATAAAGAAAAGAAAAATGAGGGACCATAATGGAGAGGGACAAAGGGGAGGGAAAGGGGGACATATATAATACTTTCAACAATAAAGATATGTTTTAAAAATAATAAATAAATAAAGATAAATTTAATTTGGGGTGTACAGAGGGAGGAAGGAAGAAAGAGAGAGAGAGACATCAACGTGGGAGAGACACATCGGAGGGGAGGGGAGGGGAGGGAAGGGAGCTTGGGTATGAGTAAAGGAAACAGAAAAAATAGTGACACTGATTCATTCCTAATAAGCCAAAGAGGATAACTGCAGGTATAGGTTGGTGGCCATCTGTAACAGCAAAAGCACATATAGTTCAAACAAAAACTGCCTTTAGTCAGGCCCACAGAAGAATGAGTTCACAATTAAAAACAAGGTCACAGTGCAAGCCATGATGCATCAGTTTATAGAAACAACAAACAGATCTCCAAGGTCTGCAGGAAGGTGGTTATGCAATATAATAAATAAAAGAAACAATCACAAAGATGGGCACAGAAAAAAAAGAGACAATCCAGCATAAAAAGCAGATTGGAAAGAGAAAAGAACTTTCAGAAATTAAATACTATGTATTTGAAATCATTTTTCTATCCCTTGTCTCAATCATCTAGTTCCTTTCTCCTTATGGTATGTATTTTCAGGTATAGCCAATGTTTTTTAGTTTAAAAGCAAAGACTTTCTAAACCATTTCTATTAATTATCAGATGCAATAAAAAATGAGGGTTTACTTAGGTTTTTTTTGTTATTGTGGTGGTGGTGTTTTTGTTTGTTTGCTTGTTTGTTTGTTTGTTTTACGAAATAAAGAGGCAGCTATCACCTTGCAAGTATATTGGATACAGCAAAGGGATCCATGAGATTTAGAGCTTAAAGATGGAGTTTCGAGCAAATGCAGAAGTAAAGGCCATGACTGGGTAATGAGGACCCAGAAAGAGGTATCTAGCCTTCCAGACAAATAGCTGAAGGAAGGAACAGAGGAGCAACGGGGAACTCACAGTTCAGGAACAGATCAAAGACCTTTCCCTCAGCTCACAGATTAGATGTAGTCACCAACTATTTAGTGATATCAAATTAGAAACTATTATAGAAATATACTCCATACTACTTGTAGAACGTTGTACATGATTTCCCATTATGCAGCCTAAGCTCAGTCATATGCAACAATTCCTTCTATTGTATTGTCTTCTTGAAAGTCTAGGTGAAAGCCCCCTTCAGATGTGATGATATGCTGATACATGAACTGCAAAGGACCCTTAAGTATCCAGCCTGTTATTTAAGGCTCCAGTGGGTAGAGGCAACCATAATTGGTGAGCAACCTACAATCTTTCCTCACCTTCTACTTGTGGAAAGTAGAATTCTAAGAATGTCTCCACCGACCGTCATCCTTATATAATCTCCCCTGTGTGCAGAAACTATGACTATGATAAACTGTCACTCCAGTGATCATATTATCACTAGAGGCCCAGTGCACAAAAATTCGTGCACTCAAGGGGGTTCCTCAGCCGACCTGTGCCCTCTTACAGTCTGGAAGCCCTCAGGGGATGTCTAACAGTCTGGCCTCCCTCTGCAGGAGGTGACCAGCAGGCCAATCAGGGGACGGCATAGGCAGTGAGCGTCTGGCCCTGCCCTCCATTGCACTACTGCCACCGGTGGCCTCTCTCTGCAGGAGGCAACTGAGCGGATGATCAGGGGATAGCACTCTAGGCCTGGCCGACGATTAGGGCCAATCTGTGGGGCAACCGGCAGGGCTCCCCTCCCTCTGCCCCCTAACATGCCTTGGCTGGCCTGGTACCACCTGCGCGCCAGCCCCGCCCCCCAGTTGTTCTGCCATTGGGTCAATTTGAATATTACACTTTTATTATATAGGATATGTAACAAAGGGATCTTGCAGATGCAATTAAGTTTACTAATGTGTTAACCTTACCAGTAAGAGAGATTATCTGGGTGGGCCACATTTAACTGCATGATCCCTTTACCAACAAAGAGATTTTTTCCAGGGAGATTCAAAGCACAAAAAAGGATGTCCAGGGCAATTCTCCATTGCCGAGATGAAAAGAACCCTGTCAAAGGTGAGTTCCAGGAACTGAGAGAGGTCTCCTACTGATAGCAAGCAAGAAACTGGAGACCACAACCCTACGCCACAGGGCACTGGATTCACCCACCCTCCTGAAGTTTGGAAAATGGACTCTTCCCTAAGGCCTTTCCATAGGAATCCAGTTTCACCAACATCTTAACTTTGTCCCTTTCAGAGAACCCATCCAGAGTGCCCTCTCAGACTTCTGACCTACAAAATAGTGCGCATTTTAAGCTACTAAGTTTGTGGTAACTTATCACAAAGCAATAAAAATATACTTTGTTTAAACGTATAAATTTAAATTCGAATTTAGACTTGTTTAAATCTTTCTAAAATTCAGATTTGATTATACCGTGTCCTTGCTTAAAGATTCACAGGCTCCCCTGATGAAGGAAAGTGAATTCTTTTTACTCCTACCATGCCATCTCAGACCCTTTATAACTGGCTGCTACCTTCTTCTCCAGTCTCATCTATAGTAAACTGTTCCCAGGGTACCAGGCTGCAGCCACACTGGATTATTTGCCTGTTCTGAAATGTAATTGTGGGGGTGCAACAGAGTGGCTCTCTCAGCAACTCTTCCAACTTGTGTACTGCAGAGCCTGGAAAGCTAAAAACTGCATTCCCCACTGTGGCGGACACACACTGTGAGCCATGCCTCTATATACTCCTCTCTTGTTGAATACCTTGTTTCTAACCAATAAAATATTTCAAAAGTGGTG
>NW_006285613.1:827249-831227 GCF_000327345.1 Myotis davidii
TTCTCCAAAAATTTACATGGAACCAAAAAACACTCCAAATAGCTATAGAAGACATGAGAAGAACAAAGTTGAAGGGATCACAATACCAGATATCTAACTATACTACAAAGCCATTGTAATCAAAACAGCCTGGTATTGGCACAAGAACAGAAATATAGATTAATGGAACAAAACAGAGGCCCCATAAATCAACCCACATAATTACAGTAACTTAATCTTTGATTAAGGAGACAAGAACATACAATGGAGTAAAGGAAGGCTCTTCAATAAATGGTGTCGGGAAAATTGAACACATACATGCAAACAAATGAAAATAGACCACCAAATTACATCATACACATAAATAAACTCAAAATGGATAAAATACTTAAATGTAAGCTGTGAAACTATAAAAATCCTAGGGGAAACTATAGGCCCCCAAATCTCAGCCATCCTAGAAATTAGTTTATGGATACATCTCCAAGGGTGGGAGGTAATCAACCAAAGACTTGGAATGCTTATATGCATAACCCATGGACACAGACAATAAGGTGCTGAAGGCCTGGAGCCAGTAGGGGGTGGTCAGGGGAGAAAAAAGGGACATATGTAATCCTTTAAACAATAAAGAATTATTTAAAAAATAATAATAAATAAATAAAAAGGATATGTTTGCCCAGATGAGGGGGGGGAACCTGCATCAAAGATGTCATCAGGGAAGTGAAAAGATAACTGACTTATTAGGAGAAAATATTTGTAAACATATATCTGACAAAGGGTTTATATCCAGAATATAGAAAGAACTCATGATTTAGTGATAAAACACATTACCCAATTTAAAAATGAGCAAAGTATCTAATTAGCATTGCTCCAAAAGATATATGAGTGATCAATAAGCACATGAAAAGGTGCTTTAACATCATTAGCCATTAGAAAAATGTTCAACAGGAAAATAGTTTGGCAGTTCTCAAAAAGTTAAATATAGAATTACTATATAATGTTGCAATTCCTTTCAAGTATATACCCATGAGAAATAAAAACACAAATCAACATAAAAAGTAGTACATGAATATTCATAGCCGCATTATTCATGATAGCTAAAAAAAAATGCAAACAACCCAAATGTCCAAGAACTGAAGAATGGATAATTAGAATATTGTATATCTATGCAATGGACTGTCATTCTGCCATAAAAATATTAGAAAGTATTAATAAGGTTCTGCCACAACATGGATGAACCTTGCAAATTATATACTAAAAGAAAGAGGTCCGTTTTTAAATATATATGTTATTTCATTTATTGCATTTAATTGTCCAGAATAGGCAAATTTATAGAGGAAGAAAATAGAGTAGTAGTTGTCTACTGCTGGTGGGGTTGGGAGGAAGATGGGAAAGATTACTAATGAATATGAGGTTTCTTTGGGGGCTAATAAAAATAATTTAAAATTTATTATGGTGATGGTTGGACAACTCTGTGAATGCTTAAAAGGGTGCACACTTTAAAGGGTGAATTATATGTAAGTTATATCTCATAGCATGTTAAATTTTGTACTAAAAATTGAAAACAAAAATAAATAAGTAAATAAATATTGAAAAAAAAGTAATATTCAAACTAGTGTTGGTGGGGTAAGGAGAGAAAAGGAATAAGAAAAAAAATAAAGTTACCATCATTTCAGGAAAAAAAGTCAGAAGAGGTGAAACGAGAAATACAGAAAAGCACACTAATCAATTATAATAATTAATCCTATCTAATCTAATAATAGAAAAACAGGGTAATTGACCGTACCTTCACTACGCCTCCCATTGGCTAATCAGTGCGATATGCAAATTAACTGCCAACATAGATGGCGGTTAATTTGCATATACTGGCTGGGAGCAAAGACTGAAGACAACATGGAAGCGAAGCGCTACAGAAGAGAGCTAAGTAGAGGCGGCTGGGAGGCAGGAGCAAAGCCCACCTCAGCAGGTTTCACTCCCTTCTCTGCTTTGCTGCAGCAGCAGGAAGCCCTATTCTTGCAGGAATCCTCCTGCAACGGGCCTCTAATAAATATAATAATTACAACTAATAAGTTATCCAAATCATTATAAATAAATTAAACTCTCAAGTTAAAATATAAAGACTGTCAAGCCAAAAGTTATATGTATGCTGCCAACCTAAACCATAAAACACAGAAAGATTGAAAGCAAACATTTGGGAAATATATGCCTAGCGTATACCAGTTATATAAAGCTAGTAGAACTACATTAAAATCAGGCAAAAGCTCTGTGGCAGCTACACAAGTGTTTATTTTATTATTTATTATTACTCTTTATACTCTTTTGTTGATAATAGTTATTTTACAAAGAATAAACAAACATATAAATAGCAAGAAGTTGCCCAAACGGCATGGCTCAGTGATTGAGCTTCAACCTATGAACCAGGAGGTCGCTGTTTGATTTTTGGTCAGGGCACATGCCCAGGTGGCAGGCTTGATCCCCAATGTGAGTCCTACAGGAAGCAGCTGATCAATGATTCTCTCTAATCATTGATGTTTCTCTGTCTCCCTCTCACTTCCTCTCTAAAATCAATAAAAGGAATATGTAAAAAAAATAGTAAGAAGTTGATAATGACTAATATATGAGGAGATCACTTACAGACATGACAATTTTCAAATCTTTTGTAAGCTATAAACCAAACATTAAAGGATTTTTTCTTTTGCTAGAATGATGCCCATAAACTGTTTTTAAGGCTAAGTCACTGCTACTGACTGACTGAAAGCCCATCCACGGATGTCCCTGACTAGAGAGAACACAATTAATCATGAAATTGGATTCTATGACAAAGATGCAGCAGGGAGACCACTCTGTTTCTTAGCTCTGAGGGCCCTCAAGACACACAGGTGTCTAACCTTTTAACGGCAGGCCTAAGAATGCCTACAATACCTACTTTGTGCCAGCTATTTTACAGATATTATTTCTAATCTTGCCAGTAATCCTGGAAGGTATGTATTTCAACCCCCTTCCTACAGATGTAGAAATCAAAATTCACATAAGTTAAATAATATACCAAAGGTCACCCATGAGAAATTACAGGACCAGAACTTTAACCCAAAACTAATTGAATTCAGAACCTGTGAGCTTCCTACTGACCCTTCCATCATTCAGCCACAAAAATTGTTCACATAGTAAACACAAAAATTGTTGACAACATTGAATAATTAACACCTGTATTACAGACAACCAGCAATAAATAAAAAGAGAGTGAGTCTAATGCCATGTTTTTTAGAAGTCACACTGCTTGCTTTTACTCTTTAAATAAATCTAGATTGGATTTTAAATTGGCTTTTAAAAAGACTGACCTAAGCAGGTATTCACCTCTTCACAGATTTATTTCCTTTCATTCTCTCAGTCCAACTTGGACCTGGTATCATATTAATCAGCTTCTGAACGTTTACAAATAATTTTTAAATTCAGAAACCTGATAGCCTATCTTGTACACCTCTGGTAGGAAAAAATCCACTACACTCATAGACACCAAGGTGAAAGCAAGAGGCAATTGCTGTCCACGCCCTGGTTACCCATCCTCTCCCCTAAAGGTGCTTCTACTCTCTCTTGTTTGAGTAAACTAAGCGGCACCGCAAACATCAGTTTGTATAAAATTCCTTCAAATTTTTTCAAGGTAAATCTAAAATTTAGCAGAACTTAGCACAGCTTCCTTTTTATTTTAAATACCACTACATAAACATGATTGGCTGTGAAGAACCAAGAGTCCAGGAGACAGAAATGAATTGCCTTCACCCAATACAGACAATAACACTGCATAATTTAAAGGAAAATGTCACAGGTTAATTGGTGTCAATGATTTGTTACATCTCCCAATAGTCAGCTACAGAGAGGACTGTCAGTATTGCTAAGTGCTAAAAATCTTTCCAATTGATAGGCAGCTTGAAAGGTCAAGTGTATGCAAAAGCGGTAAGTAATCATTTTAGCATTTATTCCCATATGTCACCATATAATAAATAT
>NW_006285613.1:831407-833804 GCF_000327345.1 Myotis davidii
GGGAGGAAAAATTCTACATCTCAAAGAATAATACAAAATGTATATGCATATACAACTTTATTTTATTATTGCTCAATGGCTCAGATAGTAGTTATAATGATCATAAATATCTCTTGCACCAGTATTAGCACCTGTGTAGTCAAAAACCTTATTTCGCACAGTAAATACTACACAGATATGTTAGCTCAAGTCTTACCTGAAAACTAGGCAGGGTCACTGCATGGGTGGATTACTTCATAGGTGATGCCAGGAATAGGAGTGAAGAAGGAGAAGGGCATGATGCTTAATTTTACATGTCGACCTCACTGAGCCATGTGAAGCCCAAATATCAGATGGAACAATATTCTTGGTGTTTCTTTGAGGGTGGTTTGAGATGGGAGTAACATTTAAATCAGTAGACTGAGTAAAGCAGATTGCCTTCCCCAGTGTGGACTGGCTTCATCCAATCAATTGAAGGCCTGAATAAAACAAAAAGGCTAGCCCTCTCCCAAGTAAGAGAGAATTACCCCTCCTTGACTTGCTTTTGAACAAGGATATCAGCTTTAGCCTGTCTTTAGACCCAAACTGAAACATTGGCTTTCCCTGGGTAGAGAGCCAGCTTTACCACCCTGAAGAATCACATGAGCCTTATAATAAATGTACAGTCCCCCTCTCCCCTCTCCCCTATCCCTTTCCCTCCTTCGGCTTGCTTCTCCGAGCAATCTAATACAGAGGATAAAAGAGAGAAGGGAGAGAAGCCTATATAAAGACATCATTAAGTTGTAAAATAATGTGGATAACAGGTACTCAATCAATTGCAGAGATACAGGATGTATCTCAGAAGTGTCCTCCAGCAGTTCTGAGATGCTCACCAGTGTCAGGTGTGCTCACATAGTTATCCCAAAACCTAAGTCAGAGAAGCTCCAGGGCAGGAAACAAAAGACCAGCATACACACTGTCAGCATAAAGTTTGTCAAATCCCGTGTAAAACTACTGGCTAAAATCAGGGGTGAGGCAGAAAGCATACAGGGTGGGGCCCAAGGTGAATCCAGTGTGATCTATGCCTGAAGTCACTCTGATCAATTAAAGCAGTTAAGTGAGTCCAATTGGCATTAAGTCTTCAAGTTGGTGGCCAGGCTCAACATACAGAAAGAACTTAACATATAAGGGATAGTGGAACCTACAAAAATTAATGATCTATGCCTGTACAATAATAATCAATTAAAAATAAAAAATTTTAATTGAGCCGAAACCGGTTTGGCTCAGCGGATAGAGCGTCGGCCTGCGGACTGAAAGGTCCCAGGTTCGATTCCGGTCAAGGGCATGTACCTGAGTTGCGGGCACATCCCCAGTAGGAGATGTGCAGGAGGCAGCTGATCAATGTCTCTCTCTCATCGATGTTTCTAACTCTCTATCTCTCTCCCTTCCTCTCTGTAAAAAATCAATAAAATATATTTTAAAAAAAAATTTTAATTGGATGTTCACTTTTGCAATAAAACCTATAAAGTATCTAGAAACTAACAACTATCTATTTAATCTCTATGGAGAAAATATTGAATAACCCGGTAGGATACAGAAGATGATCTGAATTAATGGAAAGACACCCCATGCTCTTCAAAAATATGACTCAAATTAACCTATATATTTAAAAAAATCCTACACAAAGTATTTTGAGGAACTTGATAAACTTGCTACAAAAAATTATTTGAATGATACAGGTACATAAATGGTCATTTTTTTAAAAAGCAATATAGTGTTGGATGAGTGGATAAAAAAGCTGTGGTACATTTACACAATGGAATACCATGCAGCAGTACAAAAGAAAGATCTCTTATACTTTGAGACATCATGGATGGACCAGGAGGGTATTATGCTAAGCAAAATAGCTAGTCAGAGAAAGACAAGTATTACATGATCTCATTCATTATGTGGAATCTAATGAACAAAATAGATCCAGACACACAGAAGCATGGAACAGACTGTTGAACCTCAGGGAAGGCAGAGAAGTGTGGGTGAGTGAGAAGAGATCAACCAAAGAACTTGTATGCATATACCCATAGACACAGACAATAGGGTGGTGAAAGCCTGGAGCGGGGCACAGGGGAGGGCTAGGAGGGGTCAATGGTTGGGGGAGGGAAGGGGACATAAGTAATATTTTCAACAACAAAGATTTAATTTAAAAATGAAATATATTAACACATTTAAAAAAGCAATATAGTGTTGGTGCAGCTTCAGATGGACAGGCCAGTGGAATCTACACTAATAAAAGAGAAATATGGTAATTGGCATACGACCGCTACCCCTTTCATTGGCTAATCAGGGTGATACGCAAATTAACTGCCAACTAAGGTGGCAGTTAACTGCCAACAAAGATGGCAGTTAATTTGCATATGTAGGCACAATGCAGGGAGGCGAAAG
>NW_006285613.1:834722-836286 GCF_000327345.1 Myotis davidii
TTCGTGCACCCGGCCCCTAGTAAAATATAAGAGACAGACAATACATATGAAAAAATAATATAGATAAAACTATAAATAATAGTAAAGGAAATAATGTGTCAATAGATGGCTTTGGGTTAACCTGCTCCCTATTTTGGGAAAATAAAACTGAATACCTGCATAAAACCACATAAAGGTTTGAAGGTGGACTCCAGTTGAAATAAAGCTCTAAATGTAAAACTAACAATGTAGCTTTGTAAAATTGTTATTCATGTAGATTTTATCGTTTTAGAAGAGATGCAGGAGAGTCTTGGTAATCTAAAGGAAATAAAGGGCCCCTCAACTTTTCAAATACATAACCACTTAGGCAAAATATAATGACTAATTTGATTATTGATTATATCAAAATTCAAGATTTCCATGGATGAACCTCTAAGACACTAAGCTAAATGAAATAAGCCAGTCACAAAAAGACAAATGCCATATGATTACACTCATATGAAGACCAAATTCAGAGAGTGAGAAAGTGGAATGGTTTTTCCAGGAGCTGGGAAGAAGGGAGAATTGAGAACTGCTGTTTAATGAGTAAAGAGTTTCCATTTTGCAAGATGAAAAGAGTTCTGAAAATTGGTTGCACAACAGTGAGAATATATTTAACACTACTGAACTGCACACCTAAAAATGGTTAACATGGTAAACACTATACATAGTATGCCATATTTTTTAAACAGAGTTTCTGTTCAGTTAACAGAGTAGTTTCTGTTTATGTTATGCCATGTTACGGAATGAGAGAAAACATTTGTGATATCAAATGCTTAAGAGAGGCAAATATCAAAATTGCATGAGAAGTTTCCATTCCAGCACGTAAGGAGTTTGGGAGCTGCCACTCCAACCTAACAAGTAAAAAGCTAAACAAGCTGAAAAAGCAACAACCCTCCCTAGAACCATAAGAATAGTGAGGTCACAGGGCAACCCGCCAACATTGAAGAAACCCACGGGAGGACACACAGAATCCTAACTTCCCGGAGTAGAAATCCAGGAGCAGCAATCTCTGTGGAAACCTGAACTTCAAGGGACAAATTACTGGAAGTGCAGAGTGGGTAAGTCTGAGAGATGAAAACTTGAGGGGGGCCCAATCATTAGGAAGCCCTCATTTTTGTGAGTTTTACCTCCAGGAGCTTTATCAGGTTCTCACAGTAAAGACTAGAGGAAAATCCTTTGAGCTTCCGGGAGGGGAAGTTGAAAAGGGACCATTGGGAAATACCTTGGAACATTCTGTTCTATTAGAGGTCTGCACTCAGGAGAAACTGCTTAGTCAGAGCCCAACCTGCTGGAGCAGTGGTTCTCAACCTTGGCTGCACATTAGAATCACCTGGGAATAGTGCTGCTATGAACATAGGAATGCATATTTACAAAAGCTAAGATTTGGAATCAGCCTAAGTGCCCATCAGCAGATGAATGGATTAAAAACCTTTAGCACATCTACACAATAAAATACTATGCTGCTGTAAAAAGGAAGGAACTCCTACCATTTGCAACAGCATGGATGGAGATGGAGAGCATTATGCTAATTGAAATACGCCAG
>NW_006285613.1:836954-839743 GCF_000327345.1 Myotis davidii
GCGTGCAGAGGAAGGGAGATACCCAACTCCAGCAACTGCAGTCCTCCTGTCCCACCAAAGCAGGGAGGACAAAGAACGGAGAAGCCTGTGTGAAGTTCCCATGCAGAGGGACAGGCTCACTAAAGGACTGACACCTAATCATAGGATCATACTTCCTTTCTCCCAATACCTCACCACCACATTACCAAAGACAAACTTATAGCACCTCCTTTTATGAGTATTCCATGTCTGGCTATCCAGGAAACATTACAAGACTATTAAAAGGCACACACACACACACACACACACACACAAAAATAAACAGTTTAAGGAGAGAAAGCATCAAAGCCAGATACAGGCATGGCAGGGATGTTGGAATCATCAGAATGGGAATTTAGAAATAACAATCATGATTAATTGTTATTAATGCCTAAAGATTCAAATGGATAAAGGAAGGTGCATGCAAAAAAGAGATGAGTGATTTAAGCAGAGAGATGAACATTCTAAGAAAGAACTAAAAAGAAAAGACAGAGATAAAAAAAAAAACGCTGTAACAGAAAGGAAGGGTGACTTTGATGGGCTTATTGGTAGAGTGGACCCAGCTGAGGCAAGAAACGAGGCACTTGAGGATGTCTCATTAGAAACATCCAAAATTAAAAAGTAAAGAGGGAAAATTTTTTGAAAAAAGTACAAAATAGCATATTTAGAACAAATATGAAAAGTGTGACATATGAGAATACCAGAAGGAGAAAGAAAGGAACAGAAGAACTATTCGAAACTATAATGACTGAGACTTTCCCCAAATTAACATCAACATTAAACCACGGATTCATGAAGCTCAAAAATAAAAATGGCTCAAAAAGAAAAGAAGCCTCCACCTAATCGTATTGTTTTCAAGCTTCAGAAAATCAAGATAAATAATCAGGAAAAAAAAAAATTAGAGAGGAAAAAAGCTTTACCAATAGAGGAGATATAAGAATTTCATTTGACTTCTCAGAAATCATGCATCAAGAAGAGAGTGGACTGAAATACTTAAAGTGTTCCAAGAACAAAAACACACCTAGAATTCTGCACACTGACAGTCCGTCGTGGAGACACGCGAAGGTCGGTGAGTTGGTGCGGCGTTCCTCTCGGAGCGCGTGGCCAGGCTGGGAGGATTCCTCTTGGAATTCCTCCGCTGTGGGTCTGTTCTCCGTGGCCCCGCAGCTGCAGCATTTCATCCAGGTGGAGACTCAGAAGCAGCGCTTCCAGCAGCTGGTGCACCAGAGGACGGAACTTTGTTGGGAGAAGTGCGTGGACAAGCCTGGGCCAGAGTGGGATGGCCGGGCTGAGGTCTGTTTTGTGAACTGCGTTGAACGCTTCATTGATACAAACCAATTCATCTTGAATCGCCAGGAACAGACCCAGAAAGTCAAGCCAGTCTTCTCAGAACGCCTTTCTGACTGATTTCAGCATTCCCTTTTTGGAAAAGGAAGGCAGTTCAAGAATGGTGAAGAAAAGGCTACAGGGGGATGGGCTCCCACCTTTGGCACTCTGGGAGCATCTGGTCATCTGAGAATGAACAAAGACCAATATCTTAGTGTGTTTGGGGTTTAAGGGTCATATATGTATTTGGCTTTTTTTTTATGTTAATCTTGTGAAAGCAATTGGCAAATGAATGGAAAACTTTCCTAGATACATATTACTGTATGTGGGACTATGTTTTTCTGAACGCCTCATTAACTGCTTCCTATCATTTGGATAGCGGAACTGCTTTTTGTAATTTGATTGTGGGACCACATGGGTAAAATCTGTCATTTGTGTGAATTGGTTTCATCAGATGCCTAGGGACACTGATACACATCTTGGTGTCTCTAGGAAAGGGTGGCAATGGGAGAAGAGTTATTTGGTATTTCACTAGTGTTTGACCATCAGTGCTGGGGAAAAAAATCTATGGAATATTCATACAATACAGTTCAGCTTTCTAAATTTTCTCCCTTCTTTATGCTGTGATTTACTTACGTCTCTTTATAAAGTATGGTCTTGAGGTAATACAGGCAGCCTGAGTATCTAGAAGCCTTTAATTATAAAGGAATCTAGCCAGTGAGCCTAATTCTCATTATTAAGGTGCCACAAGGAAGAATTTAACTTACGTTGAATATCAGGGTCAAAGAAATTCAAAATTGGACCTAAATAAGTTGTAAAGATTTAGACCTGTCAAAAACTAACAGCAGTTTCAGGTAGAGATGCATGTCTAATGTTAATAAGTATAGATTCCATTTATTGCATTCTCTTGATTATTGAAATAAAAGCTTCTACAAGATTCAAAAAAAAGTGAGGGAGAATAAAGACTTTCTCAGCAAACAGAAATTGTAGGAATTGGTTGCCAGTAAACCTGCCTTGCAAGAAATGTTAAAAGAAGTACTTTAGAGAAAAGTAAAATAATATAGATCCAAAACTCTAATCTACATAAAGAAAGGAAGAGCTTTGGAGAATGAGTAAGTGAAGGTAAAATAAAAAGGTTTACTTTTATTGTTCTTTATTAATCTAACACATAGTAGTTTGGTCAAAATAATAACAAGAATAGATTCAATTATGTAGGCTCATGTATGAATATATATCTCTATATATTCATATATATGTAACCATATATAAGGTTATAGCATATATATATGTATATATAGAAAGGAAGATTTGGAGAATGAGTAAGTGAAGGTAAAATAAAAAGGTTTACTTTTATTGTTCTTTATTAATCTAACACATAGTAGTTTGGTCAAAATAATAACAAGAATAGATTCAATTATGTAGGCTCATGTATGAATATATATCTC
>NW_006285613.1:857793-859714 GCF_000327345.1 Myotis davidii
AGGAAAATGCATGCAAAAAAGAGATGAGTGATTTAAGCAGAGAGATGAACATTCTAAGAAAGAACTAAAAAGAAAAGACAGAGATAAAAAAAAAAACGCTGTAACAGAAAGGAAGGGTGACTTTGATGGGCTTATTGGTAGAGTGGACCCAGCTGAGGCAAGAAACGAGGCACTTGAGGATGTCTCATTAGAAACATCCAAAATTAAAAAGTAAAGAGGGAAAATTTTTTGAAAAAAGTACAAAATAGCATATTCAGAACAAATATGAAAAGTGTGACATATGAGAATACCAGAAGGAGAAAGAAAGGAACAGAAGAACTATTCGAAACTATAATGACTGAGACTTTCCCCAAATTAACATCAACATTAAACCACGGATTCATGAAGCTCAAAAATAAAAATGGCTCAAAAAGAAAAGAAGCCTCCACCTAATCGTATTGTTTTCAAGCTTCAGAAAATCAAGATAAATAATCAGGAAAAAAAAAAATTAGAGAGGAAAAAAGCTTTACCAATAGAGGAGATATAAGAATTTCATTTGACTTCTCAGAAATCATGCATCAAGAAGAGAGTGGACTGAAATACTTAAAGTGTTCCAAGAACAAAAACACACCTAGAATTCTGCACACTGACAGTCCGTCGTGGAGACACGCGAAGGTCGGTGAGTTGGTGCGGCGTTCCTCTCGGAGCGCGTGGCCAGGCTGGGAGGATTCCTCTTGGAATTCCTCCGCTGTGGGTCTGTTCTCCGTGGCCCCGCAGCTGCAGCATTTCATCCAGGTGGAGACTCAGAAGCAGCGCTTCCAGCAGCTGGTGCACCAGAGGACGGAACTTTGTTGGGAGAAGTGCGTGGACAAGCCTGGGCCAGAGTGGGATGGCCGGGCTGAGGTCTGTTTTGTGAACTGCGTTGAACGCTTCATTGATACAAACCAATTCATCTTGAATCGCCAGGAACAGACCCAGAAAGTCAAGCCAGTCTTCTCAGAACGCCTTTCTGACTGATTTCAGCATTCCCTTTTTGGAAAAGGAAGGCAGTTCAAGAATGGTGAAGAAAAGGCTACAGGGGGATGGGCTCCCACCTTTGGCACTCTGGGAGCATCTGGTCATCTGAGAATGAACAAAGACCAATATCTTAGTGTGTTTGGGGTTTAAGGGTCATATATGTATTTGGCTTTTTTTTTATGTTAATCTTGTGAAAGCAATTGGCAAATGAATGGAAAACCTTCTTAGATGCATATTACTGTATGTGGGACTATGTTTTTCTGAACGCCTCATTAACTGCTTCCTATCATTTGGATAGCGGAACTGCTTTTTGTAATTTGATTGTGGGACCACATGGGTAAAATCTGTCATTTGTGTGAATTGGTTTCAGATGCCTAGGGACACTGATACACATCTTGGTGTCTCTAGGAAAGGGTGGCAATGGGAGAAGAGTTATTTGGTATCTCATCAGAGCCTAACTGGCCTGGGAAAGAGAAACAACCACCTCCAGCTGGGCATCACCTTTCAGAGGAAGGGAGATACCCAACTCCAGCAACTGCAGTCCTCCTGTCCCACCAAAGCAGGGAGGACAAAGAACGGAGAAGCCTGTGTGAAGTTCCCATGCAGAGGGACAGGCTCACTAAAGGACTGACACCTAATCATAGGATCATACTTCCTTTCTCCCAATACCTCACCACCACATTACCAAAGACAAACTTATAGCACCTCCTTTTATGAGTATTCCATGTCTGGCTATCCAGGAAACATTACAAGACTATTAAAAGGCACACACACACACACACACACACACACAAAAATAAACAGTTTAAGGAGAGAAAGCATCAAAGCCAGATACAGGCATGGCAGGGATGTTGGAATCATCAGAATGGGAATTTAGAAATAACAATCATGATTAATTGTTATTAATGCCTAAAGATTCAAATGG
>NW_006285613.1:860217-878692 GCF_000327345.1 Myotis davidii
TGTATGGTTATCTATTAGTAAAATGAATGGCAGTAATGATACAAGTGATAGGAGAGAGAAATTAGTATTATTCTGTTGTTATAGGTACTTGCACTATCCATGTAGCAATATAGTGTTATATGAAATTATACTTAGTTGTAAATGTATATTGCAAACTCTAAGGAAAGCACTACAAAAAAGTTTTTTAAATAGAAGTAAAATTGATATGTTATGAAAGAAAAGTAAATAGAATCATACAAAATGCTCATTTAAAAGCAGAAAAAGCAGAAAAGTGTAGAAGACAAAAATAGACAGAGGTGGTCTAGCAGAGTTCACATGTGGTCATTGTCCTGGTACAGATGATGTATGGAAAGTGTATTCATACAGTATCCAGCACATATTAAAGTAATAATAATAATTTGCATCTAATTTCCTGCTGTACTTAAGTTGTTCCCACTGTGTGTATGGGTGTGTTTGCGTTCATCAACATAAGAAAAAAATCTCCTCATTTGAGTCAGCATCTCTTTGTGCATTAAAATCAGAACTCTCTCACCCGACTCACTATCCTGCAGTGGTCTGAGTATCATTTCTGATATGCTTACTCAAAATTATTATTGTTCTTACCACCTGATTAACACCTCATAAAAAATAAAATGCTCTCTCTACAGATTGCTATTTGTACATTCCATCTTCAAAACATTTTTTCTAAATATATTACTTCCTCTATAGTATTTATCAGTATTCACTCACTTATTTTTTCACTTAACAGTATTTACTGAGGGCCTTTTGTAAGCATCCATTCTGCACACTGAGAAAAGAGTGAACAACATGCAGTCTCTCTGCTTTCTAGGAGTTTATTTCTTACATGAAGAGGAGAGAAGTAAAAGGGCAATTTTAATCCTGTGCTAAGGGCTACCAACGGATTAATAGAGAGAGAGAGAGAGAGAGAGAGAAACTTAGGGGGAAAACCACTTGACTCAGTCTGAGATTGTCAGGGTAGATTTCACAGAGGAGCTAACACTTGATGAGATGCCTGGAGACCAAGTGGAAATTAGACACAGGAGAGCAGAGAACATCAGGCACATCAGAGGGTGCAGTACTGTGCTGCAGACCGCAGGAGGGGGAGCATGTGACTTACTGAAGAAAATGAAGCAGGTTCTGTGCAGCTGGAGCCCATGAGGCCGATTGGTGGGAGGAAACAGCAGCGTAGAACACAGGAACCAGACATACAGCAATAATGATCATTTCTCTAAACACTTTACCTAAAATAGTAGTCTATGGATCAATCACTCCAGTTAAATTTTTAAATTGATTGGAGTCGCTCATGCATCAACAAATATTTCTTTGGAATCTATTCCTTTCCCTGCACTTTGCTTAGTCCCCCAGAATACAATAGAGAATACGTCAAAAGCACTGCCCTCATCAAGTTTACATTCTAATGAAGGAGATAGGCAATAAGCAAGTCAATACATAAATACATTTTATGTATATTTATTGTTTCCATAAGGGAAATAAGGTACCTTAGCAGTGATGAAAAGGGTAAGGAGCCTCTTAGAGAGAGTGTCCAGGGAAGGCCTCTCTCAGGAGAAAACATTTCAGCCAAGTCCTAAGTGATGAGGAACCAGTCATGTAAATATCCAGGGAAGAGCTACATAGACAATGAAAAGGTCCGTGCCATACTAAAGAGCCAGGTGTCTTCCTGGAACCAAAAGATGGCCAGGATGACTAGAACGTGGGCACGACAGAGAGAGTGGCATGAAATGAGGATGGCCAAAAAAAGTGGAGTCAAGTTATTCAAGACCTTGCAAGCCAGTTTGGAATTTATTCTAAAGGCAAAAGGACTCATCCAGAGGGTGTTTTTAATTATTCATTCAAGTATTTATTGAGCAGGTAGGGAGATACAAAGGTGATTAAAACATGGTCAAAGAGGTGAGGCAAATGCACAAATAAGTAGAAAGCAAAAGATAAGGTTCACTGAATCACAACAGTCCAATGAAAATGCTTTAGAAGATCAAGAGTGAGCCCACCCAAAGGGGTTTAAGCAAAGAAGTGGCATGATCTGGTTTCTCTTAAGATAACTTTTTCTGAGAAATTATTGGATGCATATGGCTAGTGGTCAAAAAATATTTGTTGAATGAGTGAATAGATGAATGAAAACTTTATCTGTTCTTCATTCTATAAACTAAAACTTTTCACTAACTATCAGGGGTTCTTTGTTTTTAAATTCTCACATGAGGATATTTTCATTGATTTTTAGAG
Source organism: Myotis davidii (assembly GCF_000327345.1). NCBI lineage: Eukaryota > Metazoa > Chordata > Mammalia > Chiroptera > Vespertilionidae > Myotis > Myotis davidii. The sequence continues at coordinate 862,456 of NW_006285613.1, forward strand.
AGAGTGGAAGCAAGAGGGAAAGACAGAGAGAAACATTGATGTGCGAGAAACACATTGATTGGTTTGGTTGCCTCCTGCAAGAGTCCTGACCAGGGCCCAGGCCAGGGAGGAGCCTGCAACTGAGGTACATGCCCTTGACCAGAATCAAACCCAGCACCCTTCGGTCTGCAGGCTGACGCTCTGTCCACTGAGCCAAATCGGCTAGGGCTAACTGTCAGGTTTTTTTGTTTGTTTGTTTTTTGTTTTAATATATTTTATTGATTTTTCACAGAGAGGAAGGGAGAGGAATAGAGAGAAATATCGATGAGAGAGAAACATCGATTAGCTGCCCCCTGCCCACCTCCCACTGGGGATTTGCCAGCAATCAAGGTACATGCCCTTGACCGGAATCGAACCTGGGACCTTTCAGTCCACAGGTTGACACTCTATCTTCTGAGCCAAACCGGTTAGGGCCTAACTGTCAGTTTTTAAGGAAGCTGTAAGAGGATGTGCTTCAAAATAACAAGGATGAAAACCAAGACAGAAAGAGACATGATGTCCAGGAACAGTGAAAAGGAATACCAGGGCACTATGTGGCCAGCAGACCAGATTCACCACTTTGAGACAAAAAGATAGTAGGCTCCAGAAGGGAGCCTTCAAAGAAAGAAATGCTACTGATAATTAGGCTTGACCATATCATATTCGTTGAGCATTTTAAAAATATAATAATAATAATACAGGATATTGAAGCATATCCACATGAAAAATGCAAGTATTAACATTAACTCTAAGACAGTGGTTCTCAACCTTCCTAATGCCGTGACCCTTTAATACAGTTCCTCATGTTGTAGTGACCCCAAATTTCATTGTTACAAATTGAGCATAATTAAAGCATAGTGATTAATCACAAAAACAATATGTAATTATATATGTGTTTTCCAATGGTCTTAGGCGACCGCTATGAAAGGGTCATTCGACCCCCAAAGGGGTCATGACCCACAAGTTGAGAACCGCTGCACTAAGGAAAAAAGAAAAGAAAAAAAGAATATCAGAGTAAACCAATTGGATCAATGGGGAAAAAGCAGGCATAATTTAAGCACTGGCTACTAATTCAATCACATATATCCTCCTATATAATAAAAGGATAATATGCAAATTGACTGAACAGCAGAATGACTGGTCGCGATGACACACACTGACCACCAGGGGACAGACGCTCAACGCAGGAGCTGCCCCCTGGTGGTCAGTGCACTCCCACAGGGGGAACACCGCTCAGCAACAAGCCGGGCTGACGGCTGACGAGCACAGTGGCGGTGGCAGGAGCCTCTCCCTCCTTCATGGCAGCACTAAGGAAGTCCTACTGACAGCTTAGGCCCACTCCCCTAAGCCTCAGTTGGACATCCCCTAAGGGCTCCTGGCCTGCTAAAGGGTGCAGGCCAGGCTGAGGGTCCCTCCCAAGTGCACGAATGTCGTGCACTAGGCCTCTAGTATATATTTAAAAGGCTAAGTGACCATCCAACCGTCTGACTGGTAGCTATGACACACAATGACCACCAGGGGGCAGGAGCTGCCAAGATGTGGTGACTTGGCAGCGGTGGTTCTCAGGTAATGCACCCCGGAACCAGAGAGGAGGGAGCCCAATTCTGGGGTGCATCACCTGAGAACTGCCCTCTCACAATCCGGGACCCCTTGGGAGATATTGGAGAGCTAGTTTAGGCCTGATCCCCGCAGCCCAGGCTGAGGGACTCTACCTTCCAGAGGAACCCCGCTTACTCCACAGACACCCATTGAACCACAGCACTGCCCCAGGTGCGGCCGGCCCGGGAGTGACTGCGGGAGGTTGGCTCTAGGGCATGCCCAGCCTGTCTTGCTCAGTCCCTCCCTGCCAGCCACCTTCTAATTAATTTCCTTTCAATGTGCACGAATTCGTGCACCGTGGCACTAGTATATAAATAGTTGCTTCTGGGAAGCAAGACTAAGAGAGGGAAGCGGCAAGACAAGGCCTGGTGTCTCTCTTATTTCGTGACATTTTGAAAAGCATGTTCATCTGTTAGTTTTTCATGTCAATTCTCCAGCCTTGATGTCTTGCTCCTTCCTTATCTCTTGCCACCACACTGTGGCTCCAGGCCTGTCCCCTTGGCGTCTGTGTCCCTTTTTCCAGGCCCAGTTCTAGAAGTAGTACTATAGAAAAACTGACCAAGATGTTTACTTATTTATTCAACTTTAGGTCCCTAGCTAATCAAAATGGTTCTAAGTTCCCTTTACTTATTCACAGGGTATCTATGTCTGTGGTGTGTCTTGATTATTTGCATATCCTATAGGCCTATCATTATTACTCTTTATTCATTTTTCTCCCCTAAAGACTAAAAGTACTGTGTAAGGATGTTAAGTACCTCTACAGTAGTGTTTCTCAACCTGTGGGTCGCGACCCCCTTGGGGGTCGAATGACCCTTTCACAGGGGTCGCCTAAATACATCCTGCATATCAGATATTTATATTATGATTCATAACAGTAGCAAAATTACAGTTATGAAGCAGCAATGAAAATAATTTTATGGTTGGGGGTCACCACAACATGAGAACTGTATGAAAGGGTCGCGGCATGAGGAAGGTTGAGAACCACTGCTCTACAGAATTTCTCCCTTTAACTGATCTGAAAGAAATTTATTTAAATGTTTTTTCCAATTGCAGTTTATATTATTTTGTATTAGTTGCAGGCATACAGCAAAAATGGTTAGACTCAGTGATACAGAGAACAGACTGATGGTTACCAGAGGGAGGGGCTTGGGGAACTAGTGATAAAGTTGAAGGTATTGATAAGTACAGATTGGTAATTACAAAACAGTCACAGGGATGTATAGTACAGCATAGGAAATATAGTCAATAATATTGTAATACTATATATGGTACCAATTGGTTACTGGAAATATCAGAAGGAACACTTTGAAAAAAATATTTTTAATCTAAAAGAAGTTTTTGTACAAAGATAAGAGGAAACGTGTCCATTATCACATTGCATGTTCACTATTTTGTACCATGAGTCTCCCAGTAGCAATTATTTCCAATCTATTTTAGCCCTATTAAAGAAAGAAGTTTATGTACAAACAGTTATCTTTTAATTTGAGGATTTTATAGGCAAATTTAATTTGGCATTAATGGTTTGCCAAATAAAGTTGAAAATTCCCACATCACCTCACAGGTGCTATTCTTACTATATCAGTGCACTATCTAATGTGTAAACATGCAGTAATCAATTTCTTTTGTAAAATCAAGGTTATGGCATTTGGGGTATATTTATGGAATTGTAATTAACACAGCTAATGAATTGAACACTGGAGCCAAGGACACCATTAGAAGAAGCTAATAAAAGACCAACAAAAAGTAATTATCTTTCAAAACAGGGACACTTGGATCATTGCTATTTTTCAAATATGTGACTATGTAATATATCGTAATTTTTAGTGTATAAGATGCCCTCATGTATAAGACACTCCCCATTTTTCCAACCCAAAATTAAGAAGTCAATATTTTAAACATAAAACAGAACACATTTTTATTTAGTAATTACCGCAGGCCTCTGTTGCATCACTGCTCTCTTCTTCATCACTATTAGTTCCAGACATATCAATTCCTTCAACTCCTATTGTATCACTGCTGTATTCTGCGTCACTGTCTATATATGTGAGATCATCCTCACAAACTGGTGGCATTTTCTGAGCTAACTTTGTGTTCTCATGGCCAACCCCTCTCTCCTCATGAAATTGAAGCACCATTTTGCCTTTACTGTAAAATCATTTATGTTCATTTCTCTTGCAAACATTCTTGCCTGACATTCAATAAGCTTGGTTGACACACATAAGCCACTCTGGCACTGCTCCACAATCCAAGTCTTAAGCCTCTGCTCCAAGTTTGCCCATTTTGCTGGTTTTCCTCTTAAAGCCTTCTATTCTGGCATCTTAAGCAGTTGTTCTTCCTGTTTTCTCTCCAATTATGGCATCAGCTGATGTCAGTAACAATAAGGCTTGTAATTGAAGGAAGCCTGTTTGACAAGGTATGGGCAGCTACACACCCACACGGCTCCCTCCTCAGCTGACTTCCATGTATAAGACACCCCTCGATTTTCAGTCTAACAATTTTAGAAAGCAAAAAAAGCATCTTATACACGGAAAAATAAAGGAGCATATAGAAATAATGGTTCCCTGAATTAGTGACTAGAAAGTTGATATATCACATTCTGTTAGATGACACTTTATAATAAAACCAGGGGCACAACTAAAATTGACTGTCAGCATTATAACTGGGGCTATACCAGACCCTACAGTGCCTTCTGAATCATTGAAGGTACCATGGCATTCACATTATATTACAGTTTAGTAATCAGCTGCATGTTATTTCATTCTGATCCTCTGATCAAAGGCCAAGACTTGAACCAGAAAGAGAATATTAATGAAGCTTTTCATAGACATCTATTCTTCCCATTGTTTAAAAGGGAATACAAAATTGTGTCCTTCAAGCTATATCCAGTTTGCAGATATATATTGTGTTTGGTCTTTACAGTATTGGTATATACATATACTCTTTTTATAAAAATGAAATGTTTGTCAAAATTTACAAGTCAGGTTACTTCAAATAGAATTTCAGATTTGTGGAATCTCTTGGGAAAACATATAATATCTGACAACATTGTGTCCAAATTCCCACATGTAATCAATAGGCAGGAATAGAGTAACGTCACTATCTTTAAAAAGAGCACATATATTTTTTAATTGATATTTTTAGAGAGAAAGATAGAAGGAAAGGGAAACAGATAAAAATGTGAAACATCCATTGATCCATCCGCTGCCTCCTGCATGCCCCCTACTGGGGATAGAACTCGCAACCCAGGCAAGTTGCCCTGACCGGGAATTAAACTGGAAACCTTTCAGTGCATGAGATGATGCCCAACCAACTGAGCCACACCGGCCAGGGCAAGAGCATATATTTCTGTGTTGCCACACTTTCCACTACTTTCTTTTGTCCACCAAGTCAGATGATGTTCATTAAGGTATTCGGACTGTTGATTCTTGGAGTAAAATTAAGAGAGCATAAAATACTTTGTATGTTCTACTTTTTAATATTATCTATGAAATTCAAGTTTGTAAGTCCTGGCCTAAAGGATAAAGCACTATTGCTTTAGTGTGGCAGACCCAGCCTTTCATACTCTGATCCAAACAAACATGTTTATCCTTGTCTTCTCTCAATGACTTTCTATAAAGTTTATTCTAAACAAAGCTCATTTCCCCCAGTGGACCATAAGTATTCATTCCTGCCTATGTTTGGCTCATTTTTCTTCTAGTGGAATTCTGCTCATTTTTTTTCAAATGCCATCACCTCTCCTCTGTGAATCAAAAAATATTTGTTAAATTCCTATGTAATGAGGACTTTTCTAGGTTCTATGGGATACAGAAGTAAATGAATGGCACATACCCTGTCAGAGCTTAACAAAGGAGTCCCCAAAATTTTATAATCACAGTAAAATATGTGAATTTATAACAGGGGATCTAGAGGATATCGTGGAAGTACCAGGTAGGGAGTGGTAAAGATCTGGCGGGGAGGGTAGGCTTCCCAGGGGAAATAACAATGAAGTTTGCTGGGGTCCAGCCCCAGCAGGTCCAGGGGTCCCCAAAGGTGTGGACGGAGTCGGCAAAGAAGGAATGACACGGAAACAGTGTTCAGTTGATCAGCAGCCTTGCCAGGATCTCTAGCCACAATATCCAGCCAAGTTCTGTGTCCGTGTTCTCTTGCTAGGTTCTCCAGCCAGGTTCTCCAGCCAGGTTCGGTTTAGGTTCTCTAGCCAGGTTCGGTCGCCAGGTTCTGTAGCCGGGTTCTTCAGCCAGGTTCTGTCTAGGTTCTCCAACCAAGTTCTGTAGCTAGGTTCTGTCCAGGATCTTTTGCCATGTTCTCTCCAGTGAAGTTTAATTACCCGCCTGGCACTTAGTGAAGGGGTTTTATTCCCTCCCTAACTTCAGGGGAAAATCTCTACCTGGGGAAACAACCTTTCTCAGAGAGGTGACCTTGGTTAAAACACATAGTGCCAAGAAGGTGAGCAAACATATTAAGAACAGTATGCCATATGTGCCAGGTCCCTTGAAACAGAAAGGATGGACCGGCTCCTGGCAGAAGTTGATTTCTGAAAGATGACAGGATGTAACTGAGCTAAGGATAAAGAGGAAGGAATCAAATGTGGCCGTTTCCCCTGGGGCAAAACAATGCAATGGCACTGCATTCTTTCCGAAAGCTGCCATCATAGATTACTACAAACTAGTTTCTGGCTTAAACTGACAGACATGCATCCCCTCACAGTTCTGAAGGCCAGAAGTCTGAATCACGGTGCTGGCAGGGTGGCTTCCTTCTAGAGCAGTGGTTCTCAACCTTCCTAATGCCGCGACCCTTTAATACAGTTTCTCATGTTGTGGTGACCCCCAATTGAATTGTTACAAATTGAACATAATTAAAGCATAGTGATTAATCACAAAAACAATATGTAATTATATATATGTTTTCCAATGGTCTTAGGCGACTCCTGTGAAAGGGTCGTTCGACCCCCAAAGGGGGTCGCGACCCACAGGTTGAGAAACACAGTTCTAGAGGCTCTGAAGAATCAGCTCCATGCCTCTCTCCTGCTCCTGGAATTCCTTCTCTTGTCACTGCATCACCCCAGTCTCTGCCTCCTCCTCACTTCTGCTCCTCCTCCTGGCTCTTCACCCTTAATGACTCCTGCACGTTTCTTAAAAGGGTTATTTTAAGCTATATTTTATTTATTTTTATGACTATTGACACAGAAACATTTACCATTTTTATCTTTTAACTTGATATTACTTCTAAATAGTATAGATATTGATATTTCTTATATTTACCTGTATCTTCTATTATCTCAAACCCCTTTATTATTGCTAAGAGTTTAGTTCATTATCTTGGAATTTCCAGTTATATATAATCATGTTGATTGAAATAATAATTGTATCTTCATTTCTAATAGGTGTCTTCCTTATTTAAACATCTTTGTTTATAATGGGTATATTGGTGTAGTAAATTAATAATTTTCTGATATAAAACTATCATTGCATTTGAGATAAACCTTTAGAGGCGAACAATTTTTCAAATGTGGCAGGTAAATAGCATTTGCATGATACTGGTTTAGTCAGTTATTTTTTACCTGCCGTCTTTATCATGTTAATTACTTCACGTAATGAATTAGATTTCTACCCTTTTCAATATTCTACATTAGTTTATAGTTTAGAGGCTTAGTTGGTTAAGTAACTTCAGTCCTCTATGCTTGGGACGTAGTATGATACAGATCCTGTCTTTCAAGACCTGTGATCTAGTGAAAAGAGACAGAAAAAGAAACACAATTACCTATCTCACAATGAACATTATGCCTTTATTAACAGCACTACAGAAACCCGGCACACCGGGAAAATAGATGATATTAGCCATATCACCCACAGGGAACGTCAGGGAACCTTAATGATCTGTGTAATGTCACTCCATTAGTAAAAGGCAGAACAAGGACCCACATTCCTCAAGCCTCTGAGGTGGAAAGTAGAATCTCATTGCTCTTCAAATGCTACGTCCAGCCATTTCTTTGGCTTTTCCTGCTTCCCTGCTGCTCTCCTCAGTTCACACAATCTGAGTGTTCCTCTTTCTCCTTCATCATGCTCTTGTTTACTAGCCTCTTGTACACTTCCTGTATTAGTAGTTCTCGGATTTCTGTCTTCCTCCCCACCAAAACTCCTTTCACCATAAAAGGTGAACTCAGCCCTAGCTGGTTTAGTTCAGTAAGTAGAGCATCGGCCTACAGACTAAAGGGCCCCAGGTTCGATTCCGGTCAAGGGCACATGCCCGGGTTGCGGGCTGGATCCCCAGTAGGGGACATGCAGGAGGCAGCTGATCAATGATTCTCTCTCATCATTGATGTTTCTATCTCTCTCTCTCCCTTCCTCTCTGAAATCAATAAAAATATATGTTAAAAAAGAAAAGGTAAACTCAACACGCATACAGAAAATCTATTTAACCACTGGACCCACTGCTTCTTCCCCCCTTATTTCCCAGCCTGAAAGCCATAGTTCCATGATAATAGCAATGATAATCATTATTTCAGAATTGTCTGTATGGCAGCCATTACTTTCCATATTATCTAACTTAATCTTTACAGTAATATTATAAGATAGGTACTCTCCAACTATCATTAACCCTATTTTCCAGATACAAAATCTAACAGAGAGAACTTAAGCAACCAGCCCCAGGTAATGTGGCCTGTATAAAATCAATCTAAAGTATTATGTGGCACACCTGATGAACTCTTGTACTCTGAGAAAATTCCAACACTAGGAGATATAAGCCGGTACTTCTCATACTTGAATATTCACTTACTTCCCCTGGGGTTATTAATGTTAAGACTGTGTTTCTGTATATGGGAACCTGAGAATTTATATTTCTAACAAGCTTCTAATGATACTAATGCTGGTGGTCCCTTAGTACACTTTAAATTCAGCATCTAAACTATTTGACTTCAATAAATCTACATTTAAAAAGCTAGGATAAAAATTAGACAACAGAATATAGATTTTATTTTCAAATGAAACATTAAATTTCTCTATTTAACTTAATTTTCTGTTAGTTCAAGAAGAATATATTTTATGTTCTCTTTTAAATTCAAATTGCCAAACTCTTTTCTCAGTATAATCTAGGTCAGCCGTGGGCAAACTACGGCCCACGGGCCAGATCCGGCCCATTTGAAATGAATAAACCTAAAAAAAAAAAGACCGTACCCTTTTATGTAATGATGTTTACTTTGAATTTATATTAGTTCACACACTCCATCCATGCTTTTGTTCCGGCCCTCCGGTCCAGTTTAAGAACCCATTGTGACCCTCGCGTCAAAAAGTTTGCCCACCCCTGATCTAGGTCCTAAATTCTAGAAAGTGTCCCTCAACCTATCAAATATCAGGTGCCAGTAAGTTCAATCCACCTAATCTCCTCAAAGGCTTAGACCTCCACCCTTTATTTGGTTAAATCACACAGTGTCAAACTGAACTTGGCTTATACATCACCATTTTAGAGACACCTTCCCTGACCACCCTTTATAAGTAGATTTCTCATGATCTGCCATTACTGCAGTCTGTTTGCCTCCTTCGAAGTTTTCCATACAACTAGTAATTATATAATCTGCTCATTTCATTCTAAATATTTCATTGGTTGTTTCTTATGTCAGACATCTGGCATACACACTGGATACTGATCAAAATCAGGAAATTACAATTACAATAGTATTACCTAATCATCCTTATTCAGCTATACCAGCTTTGATACTAAAACCAGTGAATGGAAGTCTGATGACAAGCAAGACATTTACATAAACTTAATGCATTCTCCATAACATACTTTAAAATTACACAGAAAAAAAAAAACAGTAACTTTACAGTGAGAATGCCTGGCAGACATCACCTTAAATAAGCGATTAAAGCAACATTATCAGTATTGGGACAAATTGGCATCATGTACCTGCTGATATGATGCCCTGAGAACAACAATGTTGTACCCTTTTGTATTATCCCTGCCCCCCAAAACTGCATGACTAACTTAGTTTTGAGGAGACATCAGACACACATAATTTCAGTTAAATTCTACAAAATATCTGGCCTGCATTTATTAAAAAGGTAAGGTCATGAAAAAAATACCAAGAAATTATTACAGATGGAAGAAGACTAAAGAGACATGATAACTAAACATAATAGATGACTTCCAATTGGATTCTGGTCCAGAATGTTTTTTTCTTTTCTTATATTTATTCTTTTGCTCTTGTCTGCTTTCCTGGCAGCTCATTGTCTGCTCGGGGAAGGTGAAGAAGTCAAAAAACAACCTAAAGGTTCTTCAATTCAAAAGAAACTTCAAGTGCTACATATTTTAAAAGATCTTTTATAAATGCTTTCCAAAAAAATGATACACTAAAAGCATGGAAACAAATTGAAATTTAGATGAGAGAGTGAATGGCAGGTGAATAAAATAATCTTGAAATAACAGCTTAAAGAGTGACAGAAGATTAAAAGGTGTCACTGTAGTCACTTGCCAATGCCTCATCCTTTCTACCTTAGAATGTGAAAGTGGTGAGAAAAGAGGGTAAATATTGCAGAGTGCAACAGGAAAGAAAATCTCAGTCAGCAGGTTTTTGAGCAAAAGAAACATTGCTTTTCATAGTTATTCTGGGCAAAGTGAAGGAGGCAGAACTTGGCAACCTAACCGGGCCTTGGCTAGTCAAGAAACTGAGGACCATACCCGGTACTCCCTCCCCGATTCTAAAATCTCCACTATTCGGCATTTTGCTGACAGCAATCATATCCTAAGACGCCTTCCTATCTAGGTTGCCAGAAACCAGGAAAGGAGCATGAATTTATAATTGTAAACTTCTGAAGACACCTTCAAATAAATGCCTTATTCTTCCTAAGACTCACCTCAATTGTGATATTTTAAGCTTGTCACTTACAAGTCAAAAATTTGCAGGCACTGAATTTAAAATTCTTCAACGGAGAAAGGGATCTGATATTTCCTACATCTTCTTAGTGTGTCTTTCTTCACAACATTTTTACAGATGAAAACACAGAGGCTCAGTAATTTAAATTACATTTAAAAACCCAATATTTATGGTACTTTGCCTATAGAAGAGAAAACAATAGAAAAACATTTGTTGAGGTGAGTTGGACTATACATATTTAATAGAGTTTGAAATTTAAAAAACTTATTACATTAGCATTTGTTTCATACAAAATTATCAATAACCACATGAAGACACTGGAAGTTTCCACTGCTAAAACAATTAGATTTTGAAAATAGGGTAGAGGTGGGGAAGGTGTGGAGAACAAAGAAATTGAGTTTGTAGAGTTAAATAATTATGAAGAAACCAGTGAATAAATAATATTTTTAAATTATGTTGCCCATAATGTACTCTGTTCAGAGACTGAGCTATTCATATGTACACTAGAGGCCCGATGCACAAAATTCATGCAAGAGTAGGCCTTCACAGCCCCAGCTGCCTCAGCCGCACTCACAGACCCGGCATTATCCAGAAGGTCATCCGGAAGGTTGTCCAGATGGTCATTCCACTGTTTGGCTGTTCTGTTGATTTGCATATTACCGTTTACTATTATACATATATGACTATATTTGAATGTTTATGTTTGAATATATTTAGGTATATTTAGAGGTATATATATATATATATATATAGAGAGTTATAAAAAAGAATTTCTAGAGCACTGTGTTAATAAATAAAATTCCACACAAACTGAACATTGTAAAAAAGGACACGGTCAGTTGTTGTCTAAATTAAACATATACACATCATAAAGAAAATTCATTTACTTGATAGTTTTAGGTGATTTTTCCATTGTGATCATGAAAGAAAAAACTTACAGAGAACTGAAGGCCACCTAATCCTAGACCATTTTGGGAGTTGACTTGAACTGAATTGATCAGAACCAGAAGACACTCTGCTGAATTGAACTGAAGTAATTTGATCTGAATTAACACCATCAGCAATTAACCCAGTGATGGTGAACCTTTTGAGCTCGGTGTGCCAGCATTTTGAAAACCCTAACTTAACTTTGGTGCCGTGTCACATATAGAAATTTTTTGATATTTGCAACCATAGTAAAACAAAGACATACTTTTGATATTTATTTTATGTATTTAAATGCCATTTAACAAAGAAAAATCAACCCAAAAAATGAGTTTGCGTGTCACCTCTGACACACGTGTCATAGGTTCGCCATCACTGAATTAAGTAATGCTTTCTAACCCTGAACTCATGGGGAAATGATGAGATATTCTTAATAACATGAAATAGAAAATGAGGTGAGCCATGGTTAAAACAACCAGAGAGAATACAGTGTGTTAGGCTTGTATTGGCTCATTGTTCTGACTGGTAATTATCACAATGGAATGTGGTAGATGGGGATGTAAGCAGTGTCCAGGAAGGGAAAAAGCTGTTCATGAAGCTAGAACATATTCCAGAAACTAAGTTTTAAATATAGACCTTATCTCAACATATTTACCCTATACGTGTCTCTTTCTCCTAAGATATATTTTAGAAAAACAAAACTATATTATAATCATCTGTTTACCTCTCTTACTTACCAACTAATCCAGAGTTCAGCAAAGGAAGAGTCAATGCCTTATTCATTTTGTAACTACAGTTGCCAACACAGTCTACATGGCAAGTATTTAGGTATGACATACATATTTATTGACCCACCTCATATAAAATGATTATGTACAACTTGCACCTTAATGAGAGAATCTAAATATCTGAAGTTTTCTAGTTAACTGGCTTCTGATTAATGAAAATTTTACTATAGTCACAAATGTCCCCAGAGCTTATGTGTAAGAACCAATAAACTAATATGGTTTCTGTACTATGAAGCATAGACTTGAAAATAAAATATTAAACTGTAGCCTCTCCTATAAATATGTATTTATGAAATTTTTCAAAGGTAAATTATGCAAATATGTGCTTAAGGAATTTAAAAATCATGGATCACTGACCTGTTGGGCCTTAACAACTTCCTCAAAGCCATTAGCATTTATTATGTAAATGTATATTTACCCAGCTAATAAAATGCACATTAGTCACCCAACAGGAAGAGAACGTAACTGTGGTAGTCTCACATTTATATGTCCAGATTTATTTTGCTTTTAAGAAAAGAAGCCAAAATATATTAATTTGAAAGCTGAATCTCATTGTAAGCAGTGTTTTCTCTGTCTCTTTCATTTTTCATGCTTTCAGACTTTTTTATTTGGGTGAGAGAATTCATAGAAATTGATGAGTTTTTTAATAATATAAACAACCAAAGTCAGAATATCTAATATTACTGCACTGCTGTTGAAATATGCATGACTTTCTTTGTTTTAATATACAGAACTCATGACTGTAGATGATCTGGAAGTTAGACAACAAAGTTTGAAGAAGCAAATGAAAATGAAGTAGAAACTATCTTACTATTACAAATCAACTATAAATTTAATGTCAAATTCAATGCATATGAATAATGTTAGCTCTTCATTATTTATTATTGCAAAAGAAATTTAGCAGTGGCATAGTGTTGTTAAAAGACAGTTTTCATTCTGTTATATCTTTTTGAGCTACTTGATTATTATTTATTTTAAAATCAAGCAATTTTATTCCTTCTCAGTAAAAAATTAGATTATATGAAAAGTTTATAATCCATATCAGAACTACCAAAGATAAGAACGGGTTTTTAATAGGTTTTTCAATTTGAAAATTATTAGACTCATAAATATAGTATATTAAATTGCTATTCAATGAAATGAGATACTTTACAACATTTTCTTTGGAATATTAGATTTAACTTAGTAACATGAAAAGCCTTCTCTGGTTTTCTGACACAACCAACTCACCTTCCTTTTAACATCCATGGCGCAATATCTGCCTCCCTTTTTGCTCTCGGGTAAAAGTGACTGAATTCTCTCAAAGGGGTGTGTTCGCTCTAAGAACTCCCAAAGCTTAATTTTCTTGGGTTGTTAAGTAATTTCTGGGTACTCTAACTGTCAAGTACAGTGGCTGGTAAATAATTGTGTGTAGTAAATATTTGTGAAATTAAACAAATAACTCAAACAAATTTGGCTTTAATAAATTCACACGCAAAAATATGCTGTTGTTCGTGTTTTATTATTGAAAAAAATGGGACATGTCCATTTTCAAAATGGGTAAATGGATTTGGTAATGTCCATAGCTTATATGATAAAAGAGAGCAAGGTTTATTCTATCTAGTCTCCTGAAATGCACATCTATTGAAATATCATCTACATGTTTACGTCAAAGTTATTGTGCATCAGGTACTGTATGATGAGAGAACTGTTAACATTTCTGTTTCTTCTCTGGTAACCATCACAAGTTTCAGACTTTGTTATAATACTAAAATAGATCTGAGAACAAAAAATGTAATTTATTTATCTTTACTGTGGTTATTGATACGAACAAAACTCTCAATGCTCTATCAGAGAAATGGTCAAAACTAAGCACCTGAAATGTTATTATTGTAAAATGGAAGCGAGAAAATTCCTACCAAAGTAGAGAAAATTAAATCAGATTTTTCAGCATGATAAATTTTCAAAATTTTTAAATTTAGTGATCAAAATTGAACATTACCTCTCCACTTTTTATCTCCCACACCCCTCTTCCTCAAGCCCACAAAGAAAAAAGAGAAGGAAATGCAATTTCCTTCAAAACACCACATTGTTCTCTCTCCAATCTCTTAGTCCTCCCTGCATGCTCAAGCTAATTCTGAGCTCATTAGACCTGCTTTTAAAGCCTTCTGTCCTTGCCTATGTGTGTCAAACTTGTCTCCTACTAAATTTGAGGATTCAGCTGAAATAGAGAACAAAAAGGAAAGTTATGGAAACTGAAATAGACCAACCTCCTGCTGCTCTTTCTAGTTTTATTTTTCCAAATCTACTCTTGCTGTCAAGGTAGAATGCAGAAAGGAGTCAATCCTTCTAAGAAGGAAGCTCTCATACATAGGTGATGTACAGAGAGAGAGAGCGAGGATAGATGCAACTGTGTTCAAGACTCCGTAGTGCTTGAATTTTGTGAAAAGAAAGGGACACCAGGGTTGTAAGACCATACCCAAAGCAATGGGTCAGAGGAGATCCATACTGTCAAGTTTTCAGCTACCAATGAAAGAAATAAAAAGAAAAACAGCTGAGTGTTATCTTGATGATAATTTACATGCAAACTGTTCAATTTCAGCACAAATTGAGTTCAGCATTTTGTTTTGCAGTTAAACTTGGATATTTTCCAAAACTGGTTCTAAAATAGTTTTTTGCTTAGGTCCGCATATACCCTACAAAACCTTCCAAACTGATTACAGTGATGTCTAATTTTTTTCTTATCCTAAACTTGTCAGGATTAAAGTATATTAAAATCAAAACTGTTTTTGCCTGATTACTGTTAGAAATAAAATGAGATTTATGTTGTTGCAACCAATGCCCAAGAATGCCTAACTGGATCTTGCCTCTAGAAAATCCCTCCACCAGGGTCCTGAGACATGTAGAAACACACACACACACACACACACACACACACACACATCCCATAATGTAAAAATAATAGCATTGTTGCCATTTCTGAGTCATATCTTATCCCCTAATACAAAGCAACTTGGTAAAAGATGGGTTAGTGCCCACAGCTCAGGCCAAAGTCTAAAACAAAAGTTTTATCTTATCCTAAGTCAGAATCCAAAGTTTTTGGCCACCTCATTGACAAATATATTTATGATGATGATCAGCTAATTCTGGCAAGCATGAAGAGAGAGAGGAAATTTAAACAACTAGCCTGTCCCAAGAAGCTTTGCTTGGCTCATTATACACCAGTACACCGTTAGCTTTTGCAAACAATACAGTTGAAGAGAAGAAGGGTTTAGGGTCATGCTTCTGATCACACAGAGACCTCACCCATCAATAAACATAGCCCAGTCAAAGTCCTAAGGTAGATTTATTCATTCATTCAACAGATTTTGAGCATCTACTTGACCAGGCACTTTCTAGATAACAGAAATATAAATTGTCAATTCCTTCCATAAAGACCTAATGTGGAGAAAATTGAAGGAATGGCTCCCCTTTACAAGTTTCTTTTTCAATGATGAAGAGAACACATACACGAATAAAGTTTGCCTTATCATTAAACTAGAGGCCCAGTGCACAAATATTTGTGCACTCGGGGGGGAAGGGGGGTTTCTCAGCCCAGCCTGTGCCCTCTCGCAGTCTGGGACCCCTCCGGAGATAACGACCTGCTGGCTTAGGCCTGCTCCCGGGTGGCAGAGGGCAGGCCCAATCCCTAGGTGCAGCCCCTGGTCAGGCTCAGAGCAGGGCCGATTGGGGAGTTGGGGCGCCGCCCCCTGTCACACTAAGGCAGGTTTGAAGGGGAGGTTGCGGCGCCACCCCCTGTCACACAGAGCAGGGCCAATCAGGGGGTTGGGATGCTGCCCCCTGTCCCGCCCAAAGCAGGGTCGATCAGGGGGTTGGGGTTGGGTAGCTCCCCCCCTGTCACTCACAGAGCAGGGCCCATCAGAGGGTTGGGGAGCTCCCCCCTGTCACACACAGAGCAGGGCCGATCAGTGGGTTGAGGAGCTCCCCTCTGTCACACACAGAGCAGGGACGATCAGGGAGTTGAGGAGCTACCCCCTGTCACTCACAGCGCAGGGCT
>NW_006285613.1:879534-884810 GCF_000327345.1 Myotis davidii
TGGAGTCCTCCGTCACTGAAGCAAGCAAGCCTCATGTTAGTTTCAAGCTGCCTGGCTGCCAGCCGCCATCTTGGCTGGAAGTTAATTTGCATATCTCGCTGATTAGCCAATGGGAAGGGTAGCGGTCGTACGCCAATTACCATGTTTCTCTTTTATTAGATAAGGAGGATGGTGTACAGTCTAATTGGAAAGAAAATAAAAAGACCAGATAAGCGTAAGAGCGAAACTATGTTATTCCTCTATTTATTGAACCCACTTTTAAATTCTTTCTTAAAGCAATAATGAAAAATATGGAGATAGTTGACATCAACATCATGCTAGCGTAAGTCTTCTTTCATTTTTGTCCTCCCTTTAACATCTAAAATATGGCATCTAAAGTTTAAAATCAGGAAAACAATATGTAAACAAAATGAGAAATTTAACAAAGAGATAGAAATCATCAAAAAGAGGTGAATTGAAATTCTGGAGCTGAAGAATTTAATGAATGAAGTGAAGATTATAATAGAAGACATCAAAATTAAAATAGATCAGGCAGAAGATAGAATCAATGAGTTAAAGAATAAGGATTTCAAGTAACCCAGTTTTTCTGAGAACAAACAAAAAAGAATTCAAAAAGGTTAAGAAAGCCTATATGATCTATGGAACATCATAAAAAAAAAACAATATCAGAATTATTGGAATTCCAGGAGAAGAGAGAAAAAAGAGGGCAGAAAGTTTATTTAAAGAAATAAGGCTAAGAATTTTCCAAACCTAGAGAGAAACTTGGACATTCAAGTTCATAAAGCTAATAGAGCACCCTTTATTTCAATTCAAAATGATCTTATCCAAGACACATTATAATGAAACTGTCAAAAATCAAAACCAAAGAGGGAATCCTAAAAACAGCAAGAGAAAAATAGATTTTAATCTACTAGAAACCCCCATTAGGCTATCAGCAAATTTCTCAGAAGAAACCTTACATGTCAGGAGAGTGGAATGATATATGCAAAGTTTTGAAGGAAAAAAATTGTCAGCCAAGAATAGTCTATTCAGCAAAGTTATCCTTCAGAAATGAAGAAGAAATAAAGACTCTCAGACAAACAAAAGGTAATGGGCTTTATCACCACTAGAACTGCCTTACAAGAAATGCTGAAAGGAGTTCTAAAGACTAAAATGAAAAAAACACTAATTAGTAACATGAAAACATACAAAAATATACAATACCTTGGTAAAGGTAAATACATAGTCAGGTTCAGAAAACTCTAATTCTGTAAAATGATGGTGTGTTAACCGCCTAACTATATTATAAAGGTTAAAGTATTAAAAGTAGCTATAGCTACAATAACTTCTTTCAAAATACACACTACAAACAGAGGTAAATTGTGGCATTAAAAACATAAAAGGGTGAGTAAAAATATATGAAATTGAAGTTAAATTGCTTTCAGTGTAAAGTGGACTGTTAAGATGTTTTAGATAAGCCTCATAATAACCACAAAGCAAAAACCCACAGTACAGTCACAAAAAATAAAGAGAAGGGTATCAGAGGATACCACCACATAAAACCACCAATTCAAAAGGTCAGCAGCAAGAAAGGGAAAAAAGAACAATGGAACTACAAACCACCCAGAAAAACAATAAAGTGGCATATGCACAGCAAAAGAAACAAAAAACAAAAAATATTAAAAGGCAGTCTACATAAAGCAAGAAATATATATCCCAGAATTTATATACATATATATATCCTATCTAATAAAGAGGGAATATGCTAATTGACCATCACGCCATCACAAAGATGGCAGCACCCACAGCCATAAGATGGTGGCACCCAGTCCCCTCAGCCCAGCACCTGCCTCTGGAGTCCCCCAGTCCCCTCAGTCCCCCAGCCACCCAGGGCCACCCAAGGCTCAGGTAACCAGGGCCAGTCAGGCTTGCGCTGCCAGCAGTGGCATTGCAGAGGTATGATGGGGGTGTTGCCTTCCCCTGATTGCCCCAGTTGCCTCCTGCAGAGGGAGGCCAGAGGCAGCAGCAGTGAGGGAGTGATGGGGGAGGTGCCTTACCCTGATCGGCTGGTTGCCTCCCCCTGGGGAGCAGGCCTAAGCCATCAGTAGGACATCCCCTGAGTATATATATATATATAATTCAACTCAATAACAACTGATTAAAAAATGGTTAGAGTAACTAAATAGACATTTTTCCAAAGAAGACATACAAGTGGCCAACAGGTACAGGAAATTTTGAATTTCTTACATTTTCTTCAGGCTTAGGTTCTCTCATCAATGCCACCTCCCAATAATTACTGTTTTACTATCCACACCCAATCTTAAATTCTTTAATACTCATACTATTGGATTATTATGCCTAATATAATGGGCTCTATACTGCCAAATCCAGTAGATTTTTTTAGTCCTATCTTACTGGACCTCTCTGTTGTATTCCACACTATTTACCATGTTTTCATTGAAACTGGATTCCCTTGACTTCAGTAGCATTACTTCTTCCTCATCCTTTTCATATGGCTCTGTCATCCTTTATTGTGAGTTACACTAAGCTGTCCATCCATTTCACACAAGGCTTTACCTGCCCTTCCCCCTCACTTTATTCCACTCTTCTTTTTTCTGTAGACACTCGGATCTCTTATCCACCATCATTGTTTCATCAGTATCTCTATGAGGATTCCTATATATCTCTAAATATACCTCTGAGCTTCAAGTTCCCAAAATTCACTGTTTGTAGAATATGTTTAGTAGGTAGACTCACAATATCAAAATCACATTTAAAAAGCAAATGTTTTTTATGTTCCTGACTAACCATTCTTTTCTCCCTACTTTCTTAATTTTAAGAAAAGGCACCATCAGACATCAAAAATACTCAGAAACTCTGGAGTCATTCCAGATTTTTCTGTTAACCCACACAAGTTTTACTGACTTTATCAAAATTTTTCAAATAAATTGATACAGGGCTTACTATTTTCCAGGCATTGTTTTAAGTACTCTTATAAACATTAACTTTTTCATCTTTATAACAACAGTAATATTAGCCCCTTTTTACATATGGGTAAACTGAGGTACATGGATATAAAGGAACTTGCAAGATCATGCAGAGCCAGAATTCAAGCTCAGGCAGTCTGGTTCCAGAACCCATTCTCCTCGTTGCTACAATATGCTCCCTCTTCAATTCAAACAGTTAGGCCAGTTATAGCCAATTCTCCTTGAACTGATCACTACCAACATGTTAAATATATCCTCCCGGTACTTCCTTGCCCACACCCTATGCTTGGTGAATACCATTTATAGTTTACAGCAGCTGCAAATGCTATGCTTCTTTATCTTTGCTCACGCTGTTCCTGCTACTTAGAAGACCCTTCTGATCCTTCCCATCTCTGTGCCCTACTGACATTTAATAATTCATTAGGTTTTCGCTCAGATGTTCTCACAACCAAAAAGCATTTCTTAAACATGCGTGTTGAGATGCAGGGTTGTTGTTTTTTTCCCTATATCATCATATTTCCCTGTTTAACTCTCTCTTTTTACCCACCATGTTATTTTGATATTCTTTATCATCAATAGGCTGTAAAATTTCATAAAAATAACAGCAGAGTTTTAAATTTTTTATCTTTAATCTCCCAGCATCTATTTAAATGTATAGCACATAAAAAGTTACATAGAGAGGGATCTTAAACTTTGGCTCTGGAGTCCTTCATATAAGGTTTTAAATTCCATCTTTACCACTTACCTATTATCTCTGCGCAAGATATTTACTATCAATAATGCCACTCCCAGGAAAGTATTGTTATATATTTTCTATGACCACAACGTTGTTGACCAAATGACAGGCAGAATACAAGTGAACTTTACCCTGTTCCACAGAGTAGCTAACAACATTTATCTAGTTCTAAGAAAGCACTTCTTGGACTTCTGATACAACATATAGCTCACAGTGTAATACAGTCAGTCAATCTATGCCATTGACATGAGAATGAGGAAAAAAATCTTCAAAATGCCAGTGGGTATTGGACAGATATTGAAAATCTCATAATAAATCTGCTTCCCCTGGTGTACTAATTAAGGGTCTTTGGGTTTCAGTCAACGGAGAGCAGACACTGACTCTGACTAGATTAAGTATAGGGAGAATTTATTGGAAGAGTGCTGCTATTTTTCAAGATGTTTCAGATGGAATTGAACAAAAAAGTTTCAGGAAAGGAAGAAATTAAGGTGGCTCTAGGAATCTCAGTGAGGACTTCAAGGACACATTCATTGCCAGAAAACTACCACTCCAGTGAGTCAGCTCTAATGAATCATAGTCACTATCTCACTTTTTCTATTTCAATTTTTCAAAAAAGGATGTATACCCTAGTTTGTATCACTGGCCATGGCCAAGGGTCAGGGTCATATATTAAAGAAACCATTACAAATAAAGGAGAAAGTGTAAAGGCTATAAAGCATCTTATGCAACAAAGATTTTCAGTATCAAAACAAATTACTTCTTTTACAACTAATACAATAGGGTCCCAAATAAATGTTAAACTTATTGAGTTAGAGACAACACAAATAATTTAAAAGAAAAACATCTTCTTTGGTGCAGTAAGGTGTAAGCCTTTCAAAGGTATATTTTTTGAAATGAACATTTTTTTTATACTAAAGCTGAAATTGAATAGTAGAAAAACAGCCCAATGAGGCAGGTAATTCATCTCTGCTTCCCCACAAATGTGGTAAGAGATGGACAGCTGTCTATCAGATTTTTCCCTCAACATGATAACATCTAGATTCATGTATGGGGGGGGGGGAACCCTCAGCCTGGCCTGCACCCTCTCACAATCTGAGACCCCAAGGGGATGTCTGATTGCCCATTTAGGCCCGATCCCCACAGGTCAGGCCTGTGGGGATCAAGCCTAAACCAGCAGTCAGACATCCCCCGAGGATGTAGAAGTGTGCCAAGCAGCAAGTGGCCAGGGAGGAGCCCAAGCCAGGGCCAGGCGCAGCCACTTTTTCTCATCCCAGCCTGCTGCACCTGCCACTGCCTCTTGGTAGCACTGCCATGGAGTCAGGCTAGGCTCCCGCCATCACAGCTGCACTCGCCAGCTGTGAACCCAGCTTCTGGCTGAGCCGCGCTCCCCCTATGGGTGCAGACTGACCACTAGGGGGGCAGTTCCTGTATTGAGCATCTGCCTCCTAGTGGTCAGTGTGCATCATAGCTACTGGTCAAGTGGTCATTCTGGTCATTCCGGTCATTCAGTTGTAACAGTCACTTAGGCCTTTATATATCTCTCTATATATAGATAGATATAGATAGATAGATAT